>NW_006794141.1:0-2191 GCF_000442215.2 Lipotes vexillifer | reverse complement strand
TGCAGCTCTATTTACAATAGCTAGGACATGGAAGCAACCTAAGTGTCCATTGACAGATGAATAACAAAGATGTGGCACATATATACAATGAAATGTTACTCAGCCATAAAAAGAAACGAATTTGAGTTATTTGTAGTGAGATGGATGAATCTAGAGTCTGTCATACAGAGTGAAGTAAGTCAGAAAGAAAAACAAATACTGTATGCTAACCCATATATACGGAATCTAAAATAAAAAAGATTCTGATGAACTAAGGGCAGGTCAGGAATAGACACAGACATAGAGAATGGACTTGAGGAGACAGGGAAGGGTAAGGGTAAGCTGGGACGAAGTGAGAGAGTAGCACTAACATATATACACTACCTAATATAAAATAGAAAGCTAGTGGAAAGCAGCCACATAGCACAGGGAGATCAGCTTGGTGTTTTGCGACCACTAATGGGGGTTGGATAAGGAGGGTGGGAGGGAGGAGCAAGAGGGATGGGATATGGGGATATTCACTTTGTTATACAGCAGAAACTAACACAACACTTTAAAGCAATTATACTCCAATAAAGCTGTTAAAAAATATAAATAAAATGTCTGAAAATTAAAAACAGAGAAAAGACTCCACCAAAAAATTGTTAGCACTAATAAATGAATTAACTTGAAAGATACGAAATCAATATATAGAAATCTGTTGTGTTTCTACACACTAACAAGAAACTATCAGAAAGAAAAATTAAGAAAACTGTCCTATTTACAACTGCATCAAAAAGAATAAAATAACTGGGAATACATTTAACTAAGGAGGTGAAAGACCTGTATACTAAAAACTATGACACTGATGAAAGAAATTAAAGAAGACACAAATAAATGGAAAGATACTGTGCTCATGGATTAGAAGAATTAATATTGTTAAAACATCCATACTACCCAAAGCAATGTACAGATTAAATGCAATCCCTATGAAAATTCCAATGTCATTTTTCACAGAATTAGAACAATCCTAAAATGTGTATGGAACCAAAATAGACCTTGAATAGCTAAAGTAATCTTGAAAAAGAAGAAAAAAGCTGGAGGCACCATATCAGAAATTTGTAATATAATTTAAAACTATATTACAAAGCTATAGTAATCAAAACAGTATGGTACTGACATAAAACAGACATATAGATCAATGAAATAGAACACAGAACCCAGAAATAAACCCATTCACATATGGTCAATTAATTTATGACGAAGGAGCCAAGAATATACAATGGGGAAAGGATAATCTCTTCAATAAATGGTGCTGGGAAGACTGGACAGCCAGAGGCAGAAGAATGAAACTGGACCACTATCTTAAACCATACAAAAAAATCAAATCAAAATGGATTAAAGACTCGAATAAGACCTGAAACCATAAAACGCTTAGAAAACATAGGTGGTAAGCTCCTTGACATCAGTCTTGGTGATGGTGTTCTGGATTTCACACCAAAGGCAATAAAAGCAAAAATAAACAAGTGGGACTATATCAAACTAAAAGGCTTCTGCGCAGCAAAGGAAACCATCAACAAAATGAAAAGGTTACGTACTGAATGGAAGAAAATATGTGCAATTCATATATCCAACAAGGGGTTAATATCCAAAACATGTAAACAACTCATACACCTCAATAGCAAAAAAGAAACAAAACAGAATCCAATTAAAAAAATGGGCTGAGGGTATGAACAGACATTCTTCCCAAAGAAGCCACACAGAAGATGGCCAACAGGTACATGAAAAGATACTTAATGTTGTTAATCATCAGAGAACTGCAAATCAAAATCACAATGAGATAGCACCTCACATTGTTAGAAATGGCTGCTATGAAAAACAAAACAAAACAAACAAAAACCCAAGAGATGACAAATGCTGGCTAGGGTGTGGAGAAAAGGGAGTCCTTGTGCACTGTTGATAGGAATGTAAACTGGCACAGCCACTATGGAGAACAAAATTAAAAACAGAACTACCATACGATCCAGCAATTCCACTTTTGGATTTTTATTCAAAGAACACAAAAACACTAACCTGAAAAGATATTTATTGCAGCATTATTTACAATAGCTAAGATACGGCAACAACCTAAGTATCCACCAATGGATAAATGGATAAAGAAAATATGGTGTGGGGCTTCCCTGGTGGCCCAGTGGTTGAGAGTCCACCTGCCGATGCAGGGGACACGGGTTTG
>NW_006794139.1:0-579 GCF_000442215.2 Lipotes vexillifer | reverse complement strand
GGATCCTGATGGGGCCTCATCCCCTTGGTGATGTGGACCCTCTTGTGTAAGTTTCCAACTGCTTGTTTCCTCACATTTTTATGATGTGGGCCTTCTGGTGTGAAGTCACTCCTGCCTGGTTCCCATCCCATGGGTGATGTGGGCTCTCTAGTGAGAGTTTCATCCTGATGGGTTCCTCATTTTTGTGATGTTGGCCCTCTGGTGTGAGGTCACTCCTGCCTGGTATCCATCCCCTTTGTGATGGGGCTCTCTAGTGTGAGGTTCCAACTGCTGGATTCCTCAACTTTTTATTATATGTGCTCTCTGTTGTGAGGTTACTCCTACCTGGTTCCCATACCCTTGTTGATGTGGGATCTGTGTTGTGAGGTCCCAACTGCTGGGATCTTCACCTTATTATGATGCGGCCATCGGGTGTGAGGTCACACCTGCCTGATTTCCATACCCTTGTTGATGTGGGCCCTCTGGTGTGAAGTGGATTCTGCTGGGAGCCTCATCCGTTTGGTGATGTGCGCTTTCTTGTGGGAGGTCTCTCCTGCATGGTTCCTATGTGTTTTGTGATGTGAGCCCTCTGGTGGGAGG
>NW_006794138.1:0-220 GCF_000442215.2 Lipotes vexillifer | reverse complement strand
GAAGTTGTCCCTGGATCCCGGGACCCTGGCCGTGGCGGGCTGCACAGGCTCCCCGGAAGGGGGTTGTGGATAGTGACTTGTGCTTGCACACAGGCTTCTTCGTGGCGGCGGCAGCAGCAGCCTTAGCGTCTCAGGCCCGTTTCTGGGGTCTGCGCTGATAGCCGCGGCTCGCGCCCGTCTCTGGAGCTCCTTTAAGCAGTGCTCTTAATCCCCTCTCCTC
>NW_006794137.1:0-6082 GCF_000442215.2 Lipotes vexillifer | reverse complement strand
TTCATTCTTTTTTCTTTATTCTACTCTGCAGTAGTTATTTCCACTATTTTGTCTTCCAGGTCATTTATCCATTCTTCTGCCTCAGTTATTCTTCTATTGATTCCTTCTAGAGAATTTTTAATTTCATGTTTTGTGCTGTTAGTCATTGTTTGCTTGCTCTTTAGAGAGTTTTTAATTTCATGTTTTGTGCTGTTAGTCATTGTTTGCTCGCTCTTTAGTTCTTCTAGGTCCTTGTTAAACTTTTCTTGTATATTCTCCCTTCCAGTTCCAAGATTTGGGATCATCTTTACTATCATTACTCTGAATTCTTTTTCCGGTAGACTGTCTATTTCCTCTACATTTGCTTGCTCTGGTGGGTTTTTGCCTTGCTCCTTCATCTGCTGTGTGTTTCTCTGTTTTCTCATTTGGCTTTGGGGACTGTGTTTGGGGTCTCCTTTTCGCAGGCTGCAGATTCGTAGTTCCCATTGTTTTTGGTGTCTGCCCCCAGTGGCTAAGGTTGTTTCAGTGGGTTGTGTAGGCTTTCTGGTGGAGGGGACTGGTTCCTGTGCTCTGGTGGGTGTTGTCTGGATCTTGTCTTTCTGGTGGACAGGTCCGCATCCGGTGGTGTGTTTTGGGGTGTCTGTGGCCTTATTATGATTTTAGACAGTCTCTGCTAATGGGTGGGGCTGCATTCCTGCCTTGCTAGTTGTTTGGCATGGGATGTCCAGCACTGGATCTTGCTGGTCTCTGAGTGGAGCTGGGTCTTAGCATTGAGATAGATATCTCTGGGAGGCTTTCGCTGTTTGATATTACAAGGTGCCAGAGGTCTCTGGTAGACCAATGTCCTGAACTCGGCTCTCCCAACTCGGAGGCACAGGCCTGACACCCGGCCGGAGCACCAAGACCCTGTTAGCCACACGGCTGGGGGTGAGAGCAAGAGGTAACTTTGGTACATCTCAAAGACCACCAATGAGATTCACTGACCATTTTATCTCCAGAAGTGAAGAAAACAAAATTCAGTCTTTGGCTAGTCAGCCACTTTGGAAGCCAGCCTCCAAGATGGGCCTAATTATCCCTAATTGTCTCCCAGTCTTCATGTACCTGTGTGGCTTCTCGCACTTCAAAAGGGCTGACTGTTTAATAAGAAATTGCAGAAATGACAAAGTGCAGCTTCCAAAGTTATAAAAGACATTGCAGCTTCTGCCTTGGTTTCTGCTAGATCACTCATCCTGGGGTAAGCCAGCTGCCATGTCATGAGGACACTCAAGCAGCCCTAAGGAGAGATCCATGTGGCAAGGAACTGAGGCCTCTTACCTACAGCCACGCGAGTGAGTCATCTCAGAAGTCAGAAGATTTAATTTTATTTATTTTTTGTTGCGTTGGGTCTTCGTTGCTGCACAAGGTTTCTGTAGTTGTGTCAATCAGGGGTTACTCATCGTTGTGGTGCACGGGCTTCTCCTTGCGGTCGTTTCTCTTGCGGAGTATGGGCTCTAGGTGCATGGGCTTCAGTAGTTGTGTCATGCAGTCTCAATACTTGTTGCTTGCTGGCTCTAGAGAGCAGGCTCAGTAGTTGTGGCACACGGGCTTAGTTGCTCTGCGGCATGTGGGATCTTCCCAGACCAGAGACTGAACCCCTGTCCCCTGCACTGGCAGGCAACTTCTTACCGACTGTGCCACCAGGGAAGTCCAGTGTGCTCTTTTTTAAACCTAGTCTGTTTTCATTATTTTCTATCTTAATGATTCTGTATTAAGTAAAAAAATAATACTCCTTTCTACCCCTCCTGTTTGAGGATTATATATGAAGAAGTATGTCTTATTTATTAATCTCAAATTTTCACCTTATTTTAAGAAGTAATCACAATGTCAGGTATTTAATACCTTGCACTTCCACCTTGAAAAGCATGGATATTAAAGTGCTAATATAATTATCTTCCCTAGTCTATCGTTTTTACTTTTTGTTATGTATAAAAAAACAACTAAAAACATGCATGGTTTGTAAGGAAATGACAAATTTCAGAAAATTCAGAATCTGAATACACTCTATACATAGCTTCTAGATAAAGACACAGAAAATTGCCAGGTACTCCGAGGCCCCCTGGTCCCATTCTAGTGACTCCCCTTAAGGTTTAATATTGTTCTTGTATCTAACAAAAATATCATGTTACCTGTATTTTGTATTTTATATAAATGTTATGGCACAGTAAAATCACTTTTGGACAGGGCTTTTTTAAAAATTTTATATTGCTTGTGAATATGCCTATATGGTTGCCTGTTGTTGTGATCATGCGTTGCCACTGTTACATAGGATTCCATAGTGTAAATATTTAACTATTAATTAATTTATTCCAATGTGTATTACAATGTGAGTGATTTTCAGTTTGTGTCTATTGAGAATAGCACTGGTATATAAATTCTAGAACTTGAGCTTTGGTGGTGTGTGTATAAATTATTGTTCAGTATACATGCAGTAGTAAAATTTTTGAGTCATAGCTTTCATGTGTTTATCTTTTTAGATATTTCTAAATATTTTCAAAACATTTGTATGATTTTTCATCCTCAGCAGCAGTGAATGAGATTGAAGGATTGTACACATTCTTGTCAAAGTTGATAATACCTGTCATTTTCATTTGAACTCTCTGGTTGGTGTGTGATAATTCCAGGTATCACTTTTTTGCATTTAATTGACTACTAAGAAGCCAAGCATCTTTTGATATGTTTACTTAACATTCTGTACTCTCTGTTTTGAAATACCTTTTGGTATAGTTTCCCCATTTTTGCCATTACATTATCTTCTTGTTGAAGACTTCTTTTTTTTTTTTCTACATCCGAAGACTTCTTATTAAGGAGTTTTTAATATATGCTTGCTATGAGTTCTTCTCTCTTTCTGTCTCTCCTTCTCTTTTTTTAGATGAGTGTCAGTTTTTAATGTTAATAACATCTAATTTGTTATTTTCCTATTTTTTTATTTAGTCTTATTTCTCTTTATGTAGTCTTCTTATCTGTAGCAGAACAATTATTTATTTCTAAACCACAAATATGTTTTCATTTCTTCAATAAATCTAATTATTAAGCTTTAAATTTAAGTTAACTTTCTAAACTAAATATGTTGTATCATAGTGAGTATTAATTTTTCTGTGACAGCTGAAAGGTTACATTTATTCAGAAAATGTTGTATTCAGCTTTCTTTTCATTTGCTCCTACTTCTCATTGATTCACAGAGGTAAACATCACTTCATCCACGGGTCTGACTTTTCTCTGATTTCTCATGGTCATTCTCACTAATTCGTCTTGCCTCCTGAAATCTTTAACAATCCCATTATTCCACAGAAGCAAAAACCTTCCTTGGGCCTTCTTCCTCAGAAGATTGATTATTCCCACATTTTAACTGGGAGATTGCAATAAGTTAGGCGAAAATGCCACAGGGTCTCTCATTTTATTTTTCACATCTTGTATCAGCCTCTGCTTGCACTCTGTGTTCAAAGATTTTTGTACAACACATTGATGGAAGATGCCAGTTGTTTCTCTCCTTGGGGCAAAAGACAGATTAATTACCTGACAAATAAAATAAAGACAGTGTCTTGCTCTGTTCAAATGTTGGACAGGATTGCTTGCATCCTAATTTAAAAGTTTCAGGTGACTGAAGCTTAAGATTCCTAAGCTTTAATCCATACTTGCACCATGCACAGCACCCAACAGGACTGCTTTACATAACCCCATGAGACTTTTGTGTGCAAGTGGAACAGATAAAAATATAAAACTATTGCTGTCTTTTTGTGTCATAAAAATGATTTTTTTGTCTCATTTAAAATATTTTTTTCTAAAATCCAAAAACGTGTCAGGCAAAACTATTGGAATTTCAAATATGGTAAAATCTAAGACCCTTCAGATTTCTTTCCAGTTTTGTTGATGATGGGATGTCGTCAGAGATATGACTTCATTAAACACAATAGGTAAGATTCCTTCATAGGCCTGATTGGGGAACATGAATATAATCCCTGGAAAAATCTGGACATTTTCTAGTTCTCAAGTATTGGTTAAGATGGTAGAAAGGGCCCTTCATTGTCCTGTATGTGAATGCAGATCAGTTGAGAGAGGTGGGGATAAAACAAGTAGCCTAAATATCCTTTATGTTTGTTGTACTACTAGTAGAAAGAGGAAGGCTCAACATGTCACCATGGTTGATATAGCAAATAAGCTGCTTGAAACTACACAGAAATGTACCTGCTTGTATTTTCTGTGCAGTTACCCTCTCTTTTGGTGTGCCCTGATACCTCCCTCAACTTATGTACCAACTCCAGCAGCATTAAGCAGAAATCCAAAGAAATCTATTCTTTGGAATTATGAGGAAGGGAAGAGTCGAAAATTTTATAGCATGCTCTAGACAAATATACACGTCACCATCCTTATCTATGTCATGGCATGCATGGAGGGTCAGTAGGTTCAGGGGATTCTGGAAGCACCAAGGTCTGTAGGATTAATCACAGCTGCATTCATGGGCAGTACAAGAGAAGGGCCTTATCTTGGTCACTTTCTCAATGCTAGTAGCTACAAAAAGAAGAGGACAGCAGACATCTTAGGGAGAAGAGCCAACATAAATAAAATGTCCTAATTACTCTAGGCAACCTCTCATGATAGCCTCCCATAGCTCCTCAAATGCCTACATCCTTGCACAAGGGATATTACTGGAGCGTGTAACTTCAGATTAACATTATTTTTGTTGAAAAAAATAAAAGTAGGTTCAAGTGATAGGGTTTGAAAAGGGTTCACAGTGCAAGGGAAACTATTGTAACAATGTGGACAGAACCCTTTGGATGGATTCATCATGTTTTTGTTTTTGTTTTTGTTTTTTTGCTGCTTCAGAATCTTTAGTAGAGATTGATGTGTTCCATGATGCATTCCCGCTTCTTAGAAGTTTTAGATGGAATACCCCATTAGGAAGAAGTGCACGTAAGGAAGGTTAGTGAGTCAAACTCCTCTGCCCTCTGTCAGCAGTGGGTGCAAAGGGATTTAGACCAAGTGCTTTCATCCTTTGATGTGCAAAGTTTTCACTGTATGAGTGATGTTTTGTTTGTTTGCAGGTCAGGAGCCTTGGTCTCAATATCCCTGTTTAAAAAGTGTTATCACATGTCTGCCAGAAAGAATTGCTGATGATACTGGAAAAAATTGAGAGTTATACTTAACAATTAAGGGTTTTGTAGCAACATAGATGGACCTAGAGATGGTTATACTGAGTGAAGCAAGTCAGACACAGAAAGACAGATATCATTTGATATTGCTTTTATGAGGACTCTAAGAAAGAAAAAAAAAGGTACAAATGAACTAATTTACACAACAGAAATAGAGTCATGGATATAGAAAACAAACTTATGGTTACCAGGGGATAAGTGGGGAAGGGATAAATTGGGAGATTGGGCCGACCTATACACACTAGTATATATAAAATAGATAAGTATTGATAAGGACCTGCTTTATAGCACAGGGAACTCTACTCAATGGTGTGTACTGGCATATATGGGAAAAGAATCTTAAAAAAAACAACAAGGGTTTTGGGATTATATAATAAATATAAATGTGCAAACCTTTAACATGAAAGGAAAAATCAGTTAACTCTGTGGTCCCTGTTATGGTGTAAACATTTTGTACCTCTAATTTTAATTTTATTAATTTTATTTATTTATTTTTGGCTGCGTTGGGTCTTCGTTGCTGCGTGCGGGCTTTCTCTAGTTGTGTCGATGGGCTTCTCTTTGCGCTGGCTTCCCTTGTTGTGGAGCACGGGCTCTAGGCGCGCAGGCTTTAGTAGTTGTGGTGCATGGGCTCAGTAGCTGTGGCTTGTGGGCCCTAGAGCGCAGGCTCAGTAGTTGTAGTGCCCGGGCTTAGTTGCTCTGCAGCATGTGGGATCTTCCCGGACCAGGGATCGAACCCGTGTCCCCTGCATTGGCAGGCGGATTCTTAACCGCTACACCACCAGGGAAGCCCTGTACCTCTAATTTAAAAAATTTGAAACCCGGCTCCCATGTTGATGGTATTAGGAGGTGGGGCCTTTGGGAGGTGATTAGGTCATGAGGCCAGAGACCTCAAACATGGGATTAGTGACCGAATAAAT
>NW_006794135.1:0-248 GCF_000442215.2 Lipotes vexillifer | reverse complement strand
CATTTATCACTATAAACTTCTCCTGTAGTACTGCTTTTGCTGCATCCCATAAATCTTGGTGTGATGTGTTTCATTTTAGTTTGTGTCAAGATTCTTTTTAAATTCCCCTTTGATTTTCTCTTTGACCCAATGGTTGCTCAAGATGGTATTATTCACCATGATAAATATAATTAACATAGATGTGTGTTATATATTAAGGTTAAGAGAGAAAATCCTAAAAGTTCTCATCACAAGGAAAACAATTTTTT
>NW_006794134.1:0-336 GCF_000442215.2 Lipotes vexillifer | reverse complement strand
GCTGTACAGTATACGAGGCATAAAACTGCTAAAAGTAATGACAGAGTATAGTTTAGGCAAGTAATGGGCAGTAGTGCTACAAAAGGAGACCATGGAGATATATTATTTAGTAATAAAGTTCTCATAAAAATTGAACTATGAGGTGGAAAGATGAACATGGTCATACAAGTCATCTTTAATGTTCATAGCCAAGTTCTGGCTTTTAGAAAGAGTAAGCTGAATTTATGCTCGTGACAACATGTAAGTCAAAATGCTTATTTATACATTTCATGCAAATGACTGCAGACCTTTGGTTTGCAGTTACCAAAGTAATGTTTAGTAGCATTTAAATTTATT
>NW_006794133.1:0-213 GCF_000442215.2 Lipotes vexillifer | reverse complement strand
GAACTCTAATTTCCCACCAGCAAGAAGAATGAACCGAAGCCTCAGCATGCCATGCCTGAATCACACTAGGGTCTGAAGCAAGCCTGCAGGATGGTGGCCAGCTCACAAGAAAGAGAGGGGAGAAAAGGAGCTCAGAGCCACTGTAGTTCTCAAACCTGCAGAGTTATAGATGACAGCTTTCTTCCAAAAATATATTGAAGTAAGGCTGTGAAG
>NW_006794132.1:0-227 GCF_000442215.2 Lipotes vexillifer | reverse complement strand
AGTCCACCTGCCAATGCAGGGGACACGGGTTCGTGCCCCGGTCCGGGAGGATCCCACATGTCGTGGAGTGGCTGGGCCCGTGAGCCATGGCTGCTGAGCCTGCGCGTCTGGAGCACAGGCTCCGCAAGAGGAGAGGCCACAACAGTGAGAGGCCTGCGTACTGCCAAAAAAAAAAAAAAATCTTCCAACAAACAAAAGCCCAGGACCAGATGGCTTCACAGGTGAAT
>NW_006794130.1:0-512 GCF_000442215.2 Lipotes vexillifer | reverse complement strand
CCAGGAGCCAAGCACTGACAATCAGCCTGCGTTACACCCTCATGTTTCACAGGGCAGGAGCCTTGGGTGTGTGTGGGGGGATGGGGCCTGCCCTGAGGTCACAGCAGAGAAGGTTTGCTGCTGGAGGGCCATACACAGGACAGCTGTATAGAATGTGATCAAAGGCTCTCTGGTGCTTCATGCCATTCAAAACCAGGAGCTCTTAAACAGCCCGAGGGTAAGATACCGCCAAATCCTTGCTAAAATTTCTGAGCCCATCCTCAGATCCCAGATTTTGCACAGATTGCCAAAAGTTTCATGGGCTTCTGGTCAAGGACCCAATTCACCTGGACTGCTCAGTGCACAGCAAGATTGCCAGGACAGGGCCTAGGGATCTTGCCCACACACCCGTCCCTGATATTTGCTCCTGGAGAACCACCTGCCCAGGTACTGACATCTCCTCCTTCCCTTTAATCAGTCTAAGTGCAACTGGGAGGAAGGCAACACAAAAGGAGGCAAATGTGGAAAAATAA
>NW_006794128.1:0-223 GCF_000442215.2 Lipotes vexillifer | reverse complement strand
ACAGTCTCTTCAATAAGTGATGCTGGGAAAACTGGACAGCTACATGTAAAAGAATGGAATTAGGGGTTTCCCTGGTTGCACAGTGGTTGAGTCTGCCTGCTGATGCAGGCGACAAGGGTTCATGCCCAGTCCAGGAAGATCTCACATGCCACAGAGTGGTTGGGCCCATGAGCCATGGCTGCTGAGCCTGCGCATCCAGAGCCTGTGCTCCGCAATGGGAGAG
>NW_006794127.1:0-256 GCF_000442215.2 Lipotes vexillifer | reverse complement strand
TTTTTCTCTTCTTCTTCTGGAACCCCTATAATTCGAATGTTGGTACATTTAATGTTGTCCCAGTGGTCTCTGAGACTGTCCTCAGTTCCTTTCATTCTTTTTTCTTTATTCTGCTCTGCAGTAGCCATTTCCACTATTTTATCTTCCAGGTCGCTTATCCGTTCTTCTGCCTCATTTATTCTGCTATTGATCGTATCTAGAGTATTTTTCATTTCATTTATTGTGTTGTTCATCATTGTCTGTTTCATCTTTATTT
>NW_006794126.1:0-2752 GCF_000442215.2 Lipotes vexillifer | reverse complement strand
TTTTTTTTTTTTTTGGAGATAAATTCAAATTTACACAAATTTGCAAGACTAAGAATAGCATAAAGAACATTCATATACTTTTACTCAGGTTCATTTCTTGTTAACATTTTTACCCTCTTTAACATTTGCTCTGGAGACTTCCTGGTGGTCCAGTGTTTAAGATTCCACACTCCCAGTGCTGGGGGCATGGGATCAATCTCTGGTCAGGGAACTAGATGCTGCAACTAAGACCCAGCGCAGCCAAATAAATAAATAAACAAGTATTTAAAAAAAAATTTGTTATGTTTGTGAGGGGAAGGGGAGTTGTATAATTTGAAGGTAAGATACATACACATGGCCTTCTACTCCTAAATAGTTCAGTGTGCATTTTCTAAGAATACATATATTCTTTTACATAACCACAATACAATGACTAAGTTCATAAATTTAACATTAACGTGCAAAAGTTTCTTACTCTGCTATTTGTATTCCAGTTTTGTCATTGACCCAATAATGTTCTAATTTATGGCATAACTTTCCCTCCAATACAGGACAAGAGGATATATTGTACAACACAGGGAATACAGCCTATATTTTATAATAACTATAAATGGAGTAGAGCCTTTTAAAATTGTGAATCACTATATTGTACCTCTGTAACATCTAATATTGTACATAATTATACTTCGCTTAAAAAATACAGGACAGGACATCTTTTATAGGTAAAGTTGACAGAATTTGCTGATAGATTTGATGTAGGATGTAAGGGAAAATGTCAACTTCCTGAAACATTTTGGGGATTCGCTGGACCCAGAGGCATAGATGATATATGTCAGGAACAGTCTCTATGTTAATCTCCCAGCCCTGTTTTCCCTTTGTGTTGGCTTCATTTTCAGACTAGCTCTTCCCTCAGGGGAGCCCCCAGTGCTCCAGGCCTAAGCCCTTCCAGCAAGGCGAGCCCACGAGGGCCCTCCCCAACAACCCAGCAATGGTTCCAGGACTGACTCTCATTGGTCCGACTTCAGGGACACGCCCAATTCTGAACCAACTGCAAAGGCCAAGGGGAGGGATTCACTCATTGGCCAGGCCTGCAGTCTTCCAGTGGGATCAGCCATGTGGACTCGGAGGGAAGAAGGCAGTACTCCCAAAGACAGAGTATGAATGCTGGGCATACAAAGCAACACCCAGTAAGGACCTGCATTCCTCATTCCTGGGGGCAGTGGTTCTCAAATCCTGGCCCTCAGATTAGCAGCAGCTCTTGGGAATTTATTTGAAATGCAAAGTCTAGGTCCCTACTCCAGACTTACTGGTAGTGGAGCCCAGCAATCTGCCTTTTAATAAGCCCTCCACGTGATTCTGGTGCCCTTGTTTTAGGATAAAAGCTGAATCGCTACCACAAAGACACTTCAAAATATGATGACTTAAGTAAAAATGTTTATTCTCACATAATACTCTCTCACATAATAGCCACAGGTGAAATGATCCAGGCTGGCAACGTGGTGATCCAGGGACCCAGTTTCTTTCCACTCTAACACACAGCTGTTTGAAGCAATCCCAAACCATCATATTACTTAGCTTCATGATTATTTTTGAACTGTTCAGAAAATGAACTCCGGAGACAAATTGCCTAGGTTCAATCCAGGCTCTCACACTTAGTAGTTGTGTGATCTTGGGTGAGTAGTTTCCTTACCTCTCCGTACTTCCAATGAGGAAAATGCAAATGTAACAGAACCCATTTCATAGGGCTGATGTGAGGATTAAATGAAGTGATATGTATAAAGCAGCACAGTGTCTGGCACATAGGATGCACTATTTATGTATTGGCTATGATGATGATGATGATGGTGGTGGTGGTGGTGGTGAAGAAGAAGAAGAAGAAAATGACGTCGACGGCGACGATGACGACGGCAGTCAGCAGACCAAAGGCTGGAACCGGAGGTCGGTGCTCGCTGATGACTGTATAAGCATCAGCCACTAGGGGGCGCGGGCGGCTTGGGACGCGCTTGCTCCGTGACCTTCAGGGGGCGCTGCGGCGCTTGTCTGGCGAGCGTGATGACAGTATGGACTATTTCCCTCTGGACATTCCAGAGGAGAACGCGCTGGTCCCGGCACGTGCCAAGGACCCCACAGCGCCGGGGCTAGAGGTTAGTGAGGAGGATGTAGGCAGGAAAAAGCTAGCTCTTTGGCACACCCTCCAGTCCCGGCGCGGGGTAAGAGGGAGGTTTGGGGCTCTCAAAACCCCACCCCACACCCAGGATACTGAAATTCCAACTCAAAGTTTCCCAGCACTGTTGGCTATCCCAGTCCCCATTCCTGGGACATTTATACAGCAAGATGGTTGTGGAGGGTAATGGGATAACTACCAGCAGCCCAGGCACAGGCGCTTGAGGGAATGGGAGTATATGGGAATTGCCTACAATGTTCATGTGCTTTTCTTCTATGAATGTCCAGAACTTTCAACAGATTCTCAAAGGGATCTTTGAACAGAGACTGTTGAGAACTCTTATCTCTTCCTCCAGGAAGCCTTCCCTGATGTTCTCTCAGACTGGCTCAGGTGCCTCCTCTGGAAACCCACAGCCTCTGATCTTCCCTATCCCAGCCCCGACCCCTCTCCTGTGCCTCTCCCATCCCAGCACAAATGGTCATGTCTGGCAATGCATCTTTTTTTTTTTTTTTGCGGTACGCGGGCCTCTCACTGTCGTGGCCTCTGCTGTTGCGGAGCACAGGCTCCGGACGCGCAGGCTCAGCGGCCATGGCTCACGGGGCCCAGCCG
>NW_006794125.1:0-2751 GCF_000442215.2 Lipotes vexillifer | reverse complement strand
TCATCCTGGGCACTGTCACAATGAGCCCTGTCACCATGGGTACTGTCACCATGATCACATATATTATGGGCACTATCACTGTGAGAAATGTTACCATGTACACTGTCAACATGAGCACTCTCACCATGGACAATGTCACCATATGCACTGCCACCATGATAACTGTCACGCTGTGCACTATCGACAGGGGCATTATCACCATGGGCAATGTCACCAGTGGTAATGTCACCGTGAGCACGGTCACCATGGGCACTATCTTGGTAGGCACTCTCACAGTGGGCACTATGACTAAATTTACTATTACCATGGGTACTCTCACCATTGGCACTGCCAGCATGGGCACACCACCATGTGCAATATCACCATGGCGATTATCATCGTGAGCACTGCAAAAATTGTCACTCCCATCATGGGCACTGTCAGCATGGGCGCTGTCACCATGAGCACTCTCAACATAATATTTGCCACAATGTGCACTGTCAGAATGGTAACTGCCACCATATGCAGTGTCACCATGTGCACTCTCACCACGAGCAATGCCACAATGAACACTGTCACTCTGACAAATGGAACCATGAATCTTGTCACCCTGGGCACCGGGAACATGAGCACTGTCACCATGGGCACAATCACCATGGGTAATGAATCCATTGGCACTCTCACTGTGAGTAATGTCACCATGGGCACTGCCAAAGTGCGCACTCTCACCATGAGCACCCTCACCAAAAAAACTGTCACCATGGACACTATAACCTTGTACACTGTCACCATGGGCACTATCACCAATTTGCACTGCCATCATGTGAACCACCGCTATGATGAATGTCACCATGGGCACTATCCCGTTGAGGACTGTTACCATGGGCACTGCCACCATGTGCACTGTCACCATGGGAAATGTCACTATGGGCACTGCCATCTTGGGCACTGTAACCATGGGCACTCTCACCGTGAGCACTGCCACCGTGAGCAGTGTCACCATGAGCACTATCCCCAGTAGGACTGCCACCATAAGCACGGTCACCATGGCTACTGCCACCTGAGCACTGTCCCAATGACTACTGTCACCAGGGGCCTTGTCACCATGAGTACTGTACCAAGGGCCATGTAACAGTGAGAAGTATCGCTGTGAGCATTATGACCATGGGCACTGTCACTGTGTGCACTATCACCAGGGGCATTATCACCATGGGCAATGTCACCATGCCACTGTCACCGTGAGCACTGTCACCATGGGCACTCTCTCCATAGGCACTCTCACCATGGGCACTATGACTGAATACACTATTACCATGGGTACTGTCACCCTGGAACTGTCACCAAGGTCACCCTGCCATGTGCAATGTGAAAATGGCGATTACCAACGTGAGCACTGTAAAAATGGTCACGGCCATCCATGGCGATTACCAACGTGAGCACTGTAAAAATGGTCACGGCCATCATGGGCACCGTCAGCATGGGCGCTGTCACCATGAGCACTGTCAACATAGTTTTTGCCACAATGTGCACTGTCAGAATGGTAACTGCCACCATATGCAGTGTCACCATCTGCACTCTCACCATGAGCAATGCCACCTTGGGCAATGCCACCATCAACACTGTCACTCTGACAAATGGAACCATGAGTCTTGTCACCATGGATACTTTCAACATCAGTACTGTCAGCATGGGTTTTTCAACATGGGCACTCTTACTATGAGTACTATCACCATGAGAACTGGCACAATGGCCCTGGCACGATAGAGAATATCACCACTAGCATTGTAACCACAGATATTTTCACCATGAGGTTTGCCATCACAGTCACTGTCACCATGGGCAATGTCGCACTGAGGACTGTCATCATGAGCACTGTCACCAAGTGCACTGACACCACGGGCACTATCACCGTAAGCACTATCACCATGAGCACTATCACTGTGAGCACTGTCACCATGGGAATTGTCACCCTGGGGACAGTCACCATAAGCACTGTCAACATGCGCACTATCACCATGGGCACGTCAACATGGGAAGTGTCACTATGGGAAATGTCACCATGGGCACTGTCACCATTGGCACAGCAACCATGCGAACTGTCCCCATGAGCATTGCCACCCTGAGTAATGTCACCAAGGGCACTGTCTTCCTGAGTGCTCTCACCATGCTGGGCACTGTCACCATGGGTATTTTCACAATGGTCATTGTCACCATGATCACAGTCACCATGGACTTTATGACCGTGTGTATTGCATCCATTGGCACTGCCACCGTGAGTAATGTCACCATGGGCACTGTCACCATGGGCAATGTCACCAAAGGCACTGTCACCGTGAGCACAGTCTCCATGGGCATTCTCTCCATAGGCAGACTCATTGTGGGCACTATGACTAATTCACTATTACCATGGATCCTGTCAGCATGGTCAGTGTCACCATGGGCACCCCGCCATGTGCAATGTCACCACGGGGATTATCATCATGAGCAGTGAATAAATGGTCACTGCCATGATATGCACTGTCATTATGGGCACTGTCTCCATGAGCTCTTTCATGAGGGTCACTACCACAATGGACACTGTCACCATGGTATATGTCACCACTGGCATGGTCACCATGGGGAATATCACCACGAACACTGTCACCATTTGCACGGCTACCATAAGCACGATCAGCATAAGCAATGTCACCATCAACACCTTGACCGTGAGAACTGCCACCAAAGACATTTTCTATGTGATCAGTGTCACCATGGGCACTGTTCCCACTGGTA
>NW_006794124.1:0-247 GCF_000442215.2 Lipotes vexillifer | reverse complement strand
GTTTGGCACACTTTGCGATTTCTGCGTAAAATGGACAGGAATGGGGAGAACCAACGAAAGACTGGCTGTATGTGTTTGGGCACCCACTTTGAACTTTAACTTCCCACCAATAAGAAGAATGAACCAAAGCCTCAGCATGCCATGCATGAAACAGACTAGGGTCTGAAGCAATTCTGCAGGATGCCGGCCAGCTCACAAGAAAGCGAAGGGGGAAAAGGAGCTCAGGGCCACTGTAATTCACAAACCT
>NW_006794123.1:0-2719 GCF_000442215.2 Lipotes vexillifer | reverse complement strand
TAAAAGATGCCTCTACAGCAGGGTTAGGGATGTAACCGAGGTCTCTGGGAATTAAGTGGGGGCCCAGAGCAGAGACTGACAAACGGCCCCGGAGAGTCCAGGGCCTCCTCTCTGAGGAGGTGCTTTGAAGGGTAGGAATAGGGCTAGGAGGAAGAGACTGGGGGAAAAATGTGCAGTTAAAAAGAGCAGTTAAAAATCAGCTGCAACTAGAGCATAAGGTATATATACACACAGGAATGATGGGGGTGGGAGGTGAGGCTAAAAAGGAATTTGGGGAACAGATAGTGAAAGGTCTTATGAGGCACAATAAGGAACATGGATTCTGTCTTGCAGACACTGTGATGCCACAAATATGGAGGATCAGCACCATCTGGTGGAGACCAATGGATTGGAGGAGCTCAGTAATTAGGAAAAAGTTCTACAAAATGTTTTGAAAGTAAAAGCATACCTTTTAAATGTGAGAAATACTAATTAAGTTATACTTGATGGCTTTGATATTTATCACCATGAACTGAGAACAAGATTTGTTGTTTGACTAAATGGAACCGTTAAAAGCAAAGGTGCCAGAGTTAGACTGCCAGGGTTTAAATCCCACATGATAACTGTTTGACCTTGGCCTAGTCATTTAAGCCCTCTGTGCCTCAATTTCCTCTTCTGAAGAATGGAAAAACAACAATCTACCTCATAAGGATATAGTGAAGATTAAATACAATTTTGCATGAAAAACACTTGAAAAAGTGCCTGGCGCATTGTAAACATTTAATAAATGTCAGCTGCTATTATCCTATGATTAGTAATATGACTTGTGATACATCCATGTTAAAGAGATCACAACTAAGGGAGCAATCAACAAAGTTTAAAAAGCTGTCAAGAAGGTGAGGATAGAAATCCAGAAACTCAGCCTTATGCTAAGTAGAGAAGGAGGCAAAGGGTTGAAATCTATCTTCTCTGGTAGTCACAAGATGTGCACATAATGATAGCATTATCACCTTAGCACCTGTAGTGCAGGGACTCTTAAAGTTAGCCATCAAGGAGAGGCTTACTCAGCATTCATAAAAGAAAACATAAGCCATATAAACACTTCAACGACTTCATAAATAGAGAAATAAAGGTTACAACTCAGGATCAGATTCTAGTAAGAGGTGAGCTATACCATACAAGAATGGCCAGGTTTGAGTTTTTAAGTTCTTATTTGGAATGTTCTGATTGTTCTAATTAATAAATGCAGTAGACAAAACTGACTTTTAGAAAAACCCTGAAATATAGCTAAAGCCATGCCAACAATTTTCTGTAAAGGATTATATAATGCAAAGACTTTAACTTGCAAAATGCTTAAATATTATGGCTCCTGACATTTTAAACTTCTACGAAAAACTAGTGACATGAAACAAAAAAAGGCATTTGAGGATGCCTAAGATTTCCTCCTCACTGGTCTCTTCCACTTACCTGGTGTGTGTTGAAATTGCAAAGTAGGACATCTCCAGAGGCTGTGGCCACACACACAGACTCGTGATCCAGCAACTCCTGAATACCAACAATGCAGCCACTTCCATCCTCTGGGAGAAAGCCTTCTGCCACCAAAGGAGTGTCATTTTTCATTTTTCACCTTTCACCAAAACAAACAAATATGCAAATTAAGTCAATCTATTTTCACAAACAATTCACAACACTTCCAGAAATACTTTTTAATGTTTCTTTTATAATATAAAAGCTTTCTAAAATGTTTTTTCCTAGATTAAAACCCAAACTTTCATTTGAGAAATATCACAACACTACCACCTTTAACACAAAACACAGTTAATATGACCTTTGTGCCACGCAAACATAAAAGCCTGGTATCTTTGAAAATATCCAATAAAACATGAACCTGATAACTATGATTTCCTAAAATGGACATGGTATGGGGAAAGGGGACTAAGAATGTAATCACCTAAAATACATTAGTAGTAAAATATAATTAAGGGAAGATATCAGAATCAACCTAAAGAGCTTTTAAATATACATACGCTCAAGCTCCAGAAGTGAAGATTCTGATTTACTTGGCATGAGATGGTGACTAAAACAGTTTAAAAAGCCCTACAGGAAATTTTCATCTGCATTCCCAATTGAGAACTGTTAATAGATAGTATTTACATGGTAGAAAGGGTAAAAAGTAGGGCACCCCCACAAAATACAATGTCAGAGTTTTGCCAACTTAGATTAAAACAGAAGCAGACTAAAAGATAGGGTACTAGTTAAGTTATGCCTAATATGGCATCAGTATAAAGCGAAGGGAGTATTCATTTGGCGGGACATAAATTCAGAAAGATTTAAAGGACATAGTATTTGGGGAAGCAAGTTTGGAAAAAGACAAGTCAAGAGTCATGCAAAGTGCTAGCATCCTCCATCAGTAACTTACCTCTCTTGTGACAGGGTCTACTTCTATCAGTCCATGTTCTGAGCCAAGGAGCACTGTGTCTTGTTCAGTTCGGAGAGAAAGCACTGAGGTTTCCCTGGAGACTGAATATCCCTGAACTCCAAGCTCCGAAATAACTTCAGATTTCTCATGATGAAGCGACTCCTGAAAGAAAAGTACAAATATCTCTCTTTTTAAACATCTTTATTGGAGTAAAATTGCTTTACAATGGTGTGTCATTTTCTGCTTTATAACAAAGTAAATCAGTTATAAATATACATATGTTCCCATATCTCTTCCCTCTTGCATCTCCCTCCCTCCCAC
>NW_006794122.1:0-1334 GCF_000442215.2 Lipotes vexillifer | reverse complement strand
CCAAAAAAAAAAAAAAAAAAATTGAATTCACTGTCTGATGGTGAATCGAGTTGTGTTGCTCATGTAATTTAGGTACTGATCCTCCAGTAACTGAAATTATCCATCATTCATTCATTCATTCACTGAGCAAGTATTAAAGCCCTCATGAAGCTTACTAACCAGTGGAAGACAGAAAAAAAGTATGTATTCATTAATTTTTAATTTAAACCGAAGGGCACAAGCAGTAGTAGAGCATAATAGGAGGCTTATTTGGGGTGGTTGTCGGGAGACAGTAATATTAACAAAGAAAATTTAATAAAATAGTTGTAAATGGGGTACTGGAGGCTGAAAAAGACAAAAAAAGGAACACTAAGGTATCAGAGAGGTGGTAAGCACCAGAAGCAGCTATCACCCCTAGGCTTGGAGGCACAAAGAGGCTGGGATTTAAACAGTTTTAAAGCTTGGCGGAGAGCCCCCTGGAGGTGGAATCCAGAGCTCTGAAGGGGGAAGTTTGGCAGGCTGGTGCTGCTGGTGCCTCTGAGTGGCACAGTGACATGGGTCCTGGAAATTTTTAAAAACTTCAAGCTGGAAATCAACCACTGCTCCTGAAATCTGCTACCACTGCTGGCATGAAGAAGCATGACTAAGCTCACGCTGACAGGAAAGGTGGGAAACAGGATGTACTTTTCTTCCTCCAGTACCTGGTACTAGAGAAAGCTACCAGGGAGCTAGGTCTGGAGCAGAAATGTGGTTTGCTGAGTCCTGGCCTCAGCAAGGAAAGGCAGATTTGAAACTAGAAAGAGGTAGGAGCCTCATTACAACCGACCACAAACAATTTCTTAGGCCACCTGAAGGATTTGAAGCATTATAAAGGAAAATACATTTTAAAGCTTATTGCTGCCTGAACTGTGCTGTAGATGAACTGAGTCCAAGCGTGTTTTTTCAATTACTTGAAGTATAACTGACAATATTATATTAGTTTCAGGTGTACAACACAGTGATTCAATATTTTTATAAATTACAAAATGATCACCACAATAAGTCTAGTTACCATCTCTCACCATAAAAAATGATTCCAATATTATTGACTATATTCTCTATGCTGTACATTACACCCCTGTAACTCATTTGTTTTATAGCTGGAAGTTTGTACCTCTTAATCCCCTTCATCTGTTTTTTCCTTCCCCCAACCCCCTCCCCTTCGACAACCACCCATTTATTCCCTGTCCCTATGAATCTGTTTTTTGTTTTGTTTTATTTGTTCGTTTGTTTTCACATGTTAGTGAAAACAAACAGTATTTGTCTTTCTCTGTCTGACTTATTTCACTAAGCATAATACCTTCCAGGTCCATCCA
>NW_006794121.1:0-287 GCF_000442215.2 Lipotes vexillifer | reverse complement strand
GCGCTGCTGATTTCCAGGTTTTAGATACTGCCCGTATCTTGGCCAGATGTAGTGGTGGGCGAAGCCCCTTGGTGTCAGTACTTTATCTTACCTGGATGGCATACACGCATTGTTCCATTTCAAGTGGTCAAAGTATTTGCACTAATACTCCAATGGCGATTCACCTTTCACCAGGTATGTAAAGGTCAAAGGGTTTAGCTAAATAAGGGAGTTCCAGGACAAGTGTCTGAATTGACTGCTCTTTCCATTCTTGAAAGGCCACCTCTGGATTCTATTCAAAAGGATCA
>NW_006794120.1:0-920 GCF_000442215.2 Lipotes vexillifer | reverse complement strand
ACACACACACACACACACACACACACACACACACACAAATTCCAATGAGATTTGGGCAAGTATGTCCACCAAGTGAAGCAGTGACAACTATAGGACCCTCTTTTGCAACAGAAGTGACCCAGAACACTGGTTCAAATGGGAAATGGAGTAGGATGTAAAGTGCTATATAGGGATCAACGCCATATCCCAGGTAGGATGTCAAGATAACGTTGGCCAAAAGGTGGCACTCTCACTTGATGGGGCTTTATCAGAGGTTTCTACCCTAGTAACTCACATAGAATTTTCCTCAGACTGAGGGAACCATTGGAAATGGCAATTTTCTTTCTTTTCCTTGGCTTATAATTTTCTTTGAATTACATGGAAATCTCATTTAGATCACTTGATGGTAGAGCAGTGCTCTGACACTCCAAATCCATGAATAAAAACAAAACAAAACTTAGGCAGGGCAAAACGGCATACTACCAAATTTACTGTTTCAAATTAATGCAAAGTACCGAAAGCTTAGTTATATGACAGTAAATAATCTTGTCTTATCGGGATTTCATTATTAGTTAATAATTACTAACATCATTCAATATTTAGTTAATGTAATCTGTAATAAAAAGGACAATAGCTTTGAGGGAATGTAAAATGCTGCAGCCTCTATAGAAAACAGTATGGAGTTTCCTCCAAAAAGTAAAAATAGAATTACCATATGGTCCAGCAATCCCACTTCTGGGTATATATCCAAAAGGATTGAAAGCAGGATCTTTTTTCTTTTTTTTTCTTTTTTTTTTTTGCGGTACACGGGCCTCTCACTGTTGTGGCCTTTCCCATTGTGGAGCACAGGCTCCGGATACTCAGGCTCAGTGGCCATGGCTCACGGGCCCAGCCGCAGACCAGGGCATGAACCTGTGTCCCCTGCATCGGCAGGGGGGGGG
>NW_006794119.1:0-241 GCF_000442215.2 Lipotes vexillifer | reverse complement strand
AAACTTTGGGGTGGCTCTGTCTTTTTGATTTCTGTTTCCCTAAGCCTAGTGCCCGAGGCTTTGGTTCATTCTTCTTGCTGGTGGGAACTTAGAGTTCAATGTGCCCGTCCAAGCCTAGTGCCCTAGTGCCCTAGTACCCTAGTGCCCGTCCAAGCCTAGTGCCCTAGTGCCCTAGTGCCCTAGTACCTTGTTTTTTGGATGTTTCAGGAAATACCATACGTTTCTCCAGGGTGGCTGTTGG
>NW_006794118.1:0-268 GCF_000442215.2 Lipotes vexillifer | reverse complement strand
AAATCGACAGTAACACAATAATAGTGGGGGACTTTAACACCTCACTTACACCAGTGGACAGATTATCCAAACAGAAAATTAAGAAAGAAACACAAGCTTTAAATGACACAATAGACCAGATAGATATAATTGATATTTATAGGACGTTCCATCCAAAAACAGCAGATTACACTTTCTTCTCAAGTGGGCATGGAACATTCTCTATGATAGATCACATCTTGGGTCACAAATAAAGCCTCAGTAAATTTAAGAAAATTGAAATCATATC
>NW_006794116.1:0-764 GCF_000442215.2 Lipotes vexillifer | reverse complement strand
GATCTTCGCGGACCGGGGCACGAACCCGCGTCGCCTGCATCGGCAGGCGGACTCCCAACCACTACGCCACCAGGGAAGCCCCAATAGCATTGTTTTATCAGAAAATATGACAGTTCATGGAGCCAACTTAGATTTCTTAAATTCATCAGTGTGAGTCACAGTTTAAGTATGTGGCAATGTTCTTCATAAAGATGTTATGAAACCACACACACACACACAAACCTGGGCTTTTGGGAAAAAAATTCTGATTTAAAAATGTGCTTGGTATCAGAAATATGAATAGAATGCCACTGAAAGTATCTTATAAAATGGCACTGCATACTGCAGAGTCTAAAAGCTGCTTATAATTTTGTTAAGGTGTTTGACATACAAAAGATGTCTGCTTCCATCTGGCAATAAAGCAATTAAAAAGTGAATTCTGTACCTCTGTCACGTAACACAATTAGCGGAAGAGCAAAACAAATGTCTGAGAGCATACATGACTAGTTACTTCAGCTAATTAAAATTTCAAACTGTATAGTAATTCGTCACAAACATCTATTACTTAAAATTTTATCATATGGCTCATCGGTATAAGGTTGCCCTCTCTCCCTTCTTGGGAAGAAATGACTCTCATTCAGAGAGTATGTCCTTCCTTCTTGTTCTAGATCTCACGTTCTTTCTTTCATGAAATGAGAGACGGTAGCTTTTTAAAAAAAATAACATCTTGGGCTTCCCTGGTGGCGCAGTGGTTGAGAGTCCGCCTGCCGATGCAGGGGACACAG
>NW_006794114.1:0-201 GCF_000442215.2 Lipotes vexillifer | reverse complement strand
CAAACCACCTGGTTTCAAATCCCAGCTCTGCCACCTAGTAGCCTTGAACAGGTTGCTTATCATTGCTGAGCTCTAATTTCTGCACTTGTAAAAGTGGGATTAAATAGTATCTGTCATATTAAGAGGGTGGTGAGATTGAATTTAGTTAAAACATGTAAAGGTCTTAGAACAGTGTGTAGCACAGAGCAAGTCCATAAATAT
>NW_006794113.1:0-318 GCF_000442215.2 Lipotes vexillifer | reverse complement strand
AGTTCAGCACCACAAAACCAGCTTTACAACAAATGCTAAAGGAACTTCTCTAGGCAAGAAACAAGAGAGAAGGAAAAGACCTACAATATCAAACCCAAAACAATTTAGAAAATTGGAATAGGGACATACATATTGATAATTACCTTAAATGTAAATGGATTAAATGCTCCCAACAAAAGACACAGACTCACTGAATGCACACAAAAACAAGACCCATATATATGCTGTCTACAAGAGACCCACTTCAGACCCACTTCAGGACACATACAGACTGAAAGTGAGGGGATGGAAAAAGATATTCCATGCAAATGGAAACCA
>NW_006794112.1:0-249 GCF_000442215.2 Lipotes vexillifer | reverse complement strand
AGATCAGATTCTTCACTGGTCTCCTGGACTCCTAACTCAGAACCTTCATATGCAACTTGGAAGCTTTTGTCTTCACTCTTGACTGAGTGGTTGGTGACCCAATGGATTCCTAGTCCATTGCTCTTTAAATCTGGTAAAGTAAGACTTTGGCCCTTAAGATTTCGAGTGTAATCTATAAGATACGTAAGAGCTCCAGACAAACAGAGGCGGGTTAGAATACCAAGTTTCTCTGTTCATAATTATAATATT
>NW_006794111.1:0-1999 GCF_000442215.2 Lipotes vexillifer | reverse complement strand
GGAAAGAGAACTTCCCCTAGGTCCCTGGAAAGAGCTGAGCTGCCATGTGGTGGGGGAGGAAAGGTTTGATGCAGTGAAACAGGTCATTTGCTTATAATTCTAGATCAGAGCCAGAATATCTAACCTGCCTGCTAACTACGTGACACTGAATGAGCCACTTACGTTTTATAAACCTGAAAAGTTGATACTGGATGGCTAGTGACTGAAAGAGATGTTTCCAGGTTACTGTGTTCCAGAAATGAGCTTATGCAAACAAACTTTAAGAATGTAGAATTCAAATAAAATAGCAACTCTAAATAAAATAGGAGCAAGAGTAATTCAACAGTATATTAAGTCTATTTTATGATTACCAGGTAGGAACTATTCTAAGAATGCATAATATGAAATTTTATAATGCATAGATCAATAAATCCAATAAGGAAAATAAAGATCATATCAGTAAATATGGAAAAGAAATTAATAATTGCCTTTTGTCTCTTTAAAACCAGGAACAAAGAGAATTTTCTTAAAAAGTATTTCAAACTGAAAGCTAAAATAATGGTTAATGGTGAAAAAGTAACCATTTTTTAAAATTTGGAAACCATTATCACTATATTATTACCTAGCATTGTTCTGGAAGTTCTGACCAATAAAATAAGACATGAATTAGAAAGAAGAGGAATAAATACTGAAAAAGAAGCTGCACAGTCCCATTTTCAGTGTTACATAATTGCATTCATAGGAAAACCAACTGAGAAATTACTAGAATTAATAAGAATATAGAGTAACTAGATTTAAGACAAATAGTTTAAAATCAGTGGTTCTCCTTTATGGTAGCAATAATTGTTTAGCAAATATAATAGAAAAGAACTCATTTTTAACAGTGTACAGAAAAAGGTTAAATTATGTTCATAAGAAATGTGTGAACCCATGTGAAGAAACCTAAAAACTATTAGGATATGGACAGAGTACAGGTGTAATGAGGACAATGTCATGTTCCTATGAGAGAAGTCCAACTATTACAAATACCAGTTTTTCTCAAGTTAACTTACAGATTTAACATAGTCCTAACTTTTAAAAAATGTGTTTGAGAAATTAACAAGATAATTCTTGATTTTGTCCAAGAGACTAAACAGATAAAATGGGATAACTTTTAAGTGAAAAATCAAGAACAGTGTCAGAGAGCTAACCCTGTAGCCCTATCAGATATCAGAACATACTATAAAATTATAGTAAATCAAGGAGTTGGATACTGGTAAAAGCATTCAGAGGAAAGTCAGTAAAAGGGAATAGCGATCCCAGAATCAGACATTCTAAGTATAAAAAAGGAGTTCAAAAATCAGTAGAGAAAGGAAGACATTCAATAAATGTTTTTGAAAGCATTAAATAGTTACAAAAACAAAATCAATTTGATATTTAGCTCATCTTCTGTACCAAAATAAATTCTGGATAAATTGAAGAGTGAAGTGGAATCGAGTAAATATTCTTATGCTAATTTCATTTAAGAAATATATTTATCTGGATGGGGAAATAACTTCCAAACATAAAAGAATTGCCAGGGGAAAGTTTATTATATTTGACCCTCAAATAGAACATTGGCATTTATTCTATTTCTCCCACCTCCCCTCCTACTC
The DNA here is from genome assembly GCF_000442215.2 of Lipotes vexillifer. Lineage (NCBI taxonomy): Eukaryota > Metazoa > Chordata > Mammalia > Artiodactyla > Lipotidae > Lipotes > Lipotes vexillifer. The sequence goes on along the minus strand of NW_006794111.1, from coordinate 386 downwards.
CACTTCCCAATACAAGTGAACAAACTGAAAGATGTGCAAACCAGGATTATAAATTTGCAAAAATGTAATATAGAGATGTTTACGTTTTAAGGTGTTCATACAAATACTTCTAAAAACACCATGATCCATGTAAATGAATGAGGAAAGAACTTGAAAAAACTAAAGAAAAAATAAAAACATATGGGAAAATGTTTTTCCTAGAAATGTAAAGAAGTGAAACTATAAGATACAGTGATATATTTTTACTTTCTGAGTTAGCAAGAAATTTTTTCTCACGTTGTTGCTGGTTAAGGTGTTGTGAAATGTCCTTGCTTGTGTATTTTTATTGGCAGTCTAAATTGATTCAACCCTTCTGGAAAGCAAGTCAGGGATTTTTTTTTTTTTTT
>NW_006794110.1:0-205 GCF_000442215.2 Lipotes vexillifer | reverse complement strand
CTATGTTCATCAGTGATATTGGCCTGTAGTTTTCTTTTTTTGTGACATCTTTGTCTGTTTTTGTATCAGGGTGATGGTGGCTTCATAGAAGGAGTTTGGGAGTGTTCCTCCCCTGCTATATTTTGGATGAGTTTGAGAAGGTTAGGTGTTAGGTCTTCTCTAAATGTTTGATAGAATTCGCCTGTGAAGCCATCTGGTCCTGGGC
>NW_006794109.1:0-1663 GCF_000442215.2 Lipotes vexillifer | reverse complement strand
AGAAATGACAAATCTGTATCTTCCACATGCTGTTGCTGGTGGAGGCTCTTGTTTTTAAATTATATATACAGAAATTTACAGGATAAATTAAAATCTAAGAGAGTTTAAAAAGTTAAATACACATAATTAAAACACATCCACACATGCACGTAAACAAACCTACATGAGAATAGAGTACTTTTTTCGCAATTTGCTTAAGTGTGGAATGCAGAACACTGTGTATCTGCCCAACAGGGGAGCCAATGAGATGAACCCAGGAATCAGGCTGGGCAAAGCTCACCTTCCACACCCACCAAGCAACTAAGCAGCGGAACTGTGAGCTAAGCTGACGCTGCCAATGGAAGATACCAGCTCTTAGCTCTGCAGACCAAATGCTGTGGGTCAGCTCACAATATAGTCCATTCAGCTGGTGGCATTGACGGCCTTACCCTCTCCAGGGCTCACAAATCTCCTTGGCTCCGACTGAGGCTGCCAGTGGTACCAATGATTACAATAAGTTTTGAGACATGGACACTGGTAGAGCAGGAATTGGGATGAACCCCCCTACTAAGTTCACTTAAGCCATCACAACAACTTTCAGATGGGAACGATGTTATCACCTCCCACCTAGGTCACTTCAAGTTGAAAAGCTTTGTACTTCAGTTAACTGACGTCTTCCCATAATCTTTCCCATTGCATTTCAGACTGTAAGACAGGTAAGGCAAATGGTCAGTGATGGGTCTGGAGGTACAATTGAGTTTGGAAAAAAATCATATTTTGGCTGACCTTAAAGCGATGCACTTGACATCCAGAACAAGCCCCCAGCCCCCAAGTTACATTGATTTTTAAGGCAGATTTATCCACCACAGGAGAAGAAATAATCCCAAGCCCATATTCATACCAAGGTTTCCTCTTGGCTAAACCTTTGTCATTTCATAAAAGTATTAAAAGCAAAGTAGTTACAGTCCTATGTATATATTATACATTATATATACATATATATACACATTATGCATATATATAAAAATTTAAAACCTACACCCAGAGGCCAGTGAAGGGATCTGCAACAGTCACATATACACAAGCCAGCAACAGTCAAGATAAGGTTTCTGTCCCAGGAGTCTTTGCTGTCACAGTCCAGGCATGATGTAAGCAATGTGGTCTAGCATATTTGACAAGACCTGTTTGGGACAGCCATTCAACTCAGGTAGTTGTGTGGGCACACACGCCAAGGGGCCAAGCACACAGATGATGGAATCCAGAAGCACTGACAAATTGCCAGACACAGCCACCATGCCCTTGGTTTCCTGCAGGTGGTGTCCAGTGAGGCTCAGGGACTCTCCCAACAGCTGGAGATGAGCGGCCACGTCGACGGGCTTTGTCTGGCGAGGCGGGTAATAATAGCATGTTGGTGGGTGGGGATTTCTTCGGGGCGACAGTACTCCTGCAGAGGAAGCTTTCACTTTCATGGAACCTTCTGAGCTGGATGCTTTTCTTTTCACAGTTGTAGCTTCTGCTTTGTTCTGTTTGTGTTGCAGATGCTGAGGTTTTTGCTTCCAAATCAGTTTGTACTTTTCTGGCAGTTGCTTCCACACCTCAGCCAATTTTGGGGGTTTTTTTGTTTTGTTTGTTTGTTTGTTTGTTTGCGGTACGCGGGCCTCTCACTGTTGCGGCCTCTCCCGTT
>NW_006794108.1:0-221 GCF_000442215.2 Lipotes vexillifer | reverse complement strand
GTTTTTCTATCCATTCAGCAAGCCTGTGTCTTTTGGTTGGAGCATTTAATCCATTCACGTTTAGGGTAACTATTGATATGTATGTTCCTGTTACCATTTTCTTAATTGTTTTGGGTTTGCTTTTGTATATCCTTTTCTTCTCTTGTGTTTCCCACTGGGAGAAGTTCCTTTAGCATTTGTTGTAGAGCTGGTTTGGTGGTGCTGAATTCTCTTAGTTTTGC
>NW_006794107.1:0-510 GCF_000442215.2 Lipotes vexillifer | reverse complement strand
TCCCCCCCCCCCCCCCAGATAAGATATACCTATCTACATATTCTTTTCTTTTTTTTTTTGCATCTTAATGATTACATATTCTTTAATTTCTTATACATTATGGCAACAAACCTTCAAAATCATGAATGCAGGTAGATGAAATAAATTATGAAGGCAACTAGAAAGTCAATAAATGGTATCAAGAAATCTAAAACCATGGCACTTGGGAATTATTTTCAAGAGTTTGAATTACATAGTGCTAGAGATTTGAACTCATGACTGTTTAGAGAATGTTTACACATGACTTTAGAAGGGAATTTTCTGTATGGCTAGTAGTGTGGAGGCTCAGAATAGACCTCGCCAAGATGTGCCCCTTTGGCATGTGGATTATTTTGAGCTAGGGCAACAGAGATCCTATAGGCTCAAGAGAAAACTACTGCCCCTCCCTTAACAACCTATAGGGATTTAAATTGGGATTTTTTTCCCCAGAAAAAGAGTTATTTATAGGATATCTTTTTTTTTTTTTTTTTT
>NW_006794105.1:0-336 GCF_000442215.2 Lipotes vexillifer | reverse complement strand
TCCCTATCCCACCCCTCTAGGTGGTCAGAAAGCACTGAGCTGATCTCCCTGTGCTATGCAGCTCCTTCCCACTAGCTATCTATTTTCCGTTTGGTAATGTATATATGTCCATGCCACTCTTTCACTTTGTCACAGCTTCCCCTTCCCCTTACCCATATCCCTAAGTCGATTCTCTAGTAGGTCTGTGTCTTTATTCCTGTTTTACCGCTAGGATCTTCATGACATATTTTTTTCTTAAATTCCATATATATGTGTTAGCATACAGTATGTGTCTTTCTCTTTCTGACTTACTTCCCTCTGTATGACAGACTCTAGGTCCATCCACCACATTACAAA
>NW_006794104.1:0-554 GCF_000442215.2 Lipotes vexillifer | reverse complement strand
GTTTATCTTCTCAAAGAACCAGCTTTTAGTTTTATTGATCTTGGCTATCGTTTCCTTCATTTCGTTTTTATTTTTTTCTGAACTGATATTTATGATTTTCTTTCCTTTTGCTAACTTTGGGTTTTTTTTGTTCTTCTTTCTCTAATTGCTTTAGGTGAAAGGTTAGGTTTTTATTTGAGATGTTTCTTGTTTCTTAAAGTAGGGTTGTATTGCTGTAAACTTTCCTCCTAGAACTGCTTTTGCTGCATCCCATAGGTTTTGGGTCGTCGTGTTTTCATTTTCGTTTGTTTCTATGAATTTTTTGATTTCCTCTGATTTTTTAAGTGTTCTGTTGGTTACTCAATAGTGTATTTTTTAGCCTCCATGTGTTTGTATTTTTTAAAGATTTTTTCCTGTAATTGATATCTAGTCTCATAGTGTTGTGGTCTGAAAAGATACTTGATATGCTTTCAGTTTTCTTAAATTTACCAAGGCTTGATTTGTGACCCAGTATATGATCTATTCTGGAGAATGTTCCATGAGCACTTGAGAAGAAAGTGTATTCTGTTGTTTTT
>NW_006794102.1:0-210 GCF_000442215.2 Lipotes vexillifer | reverse complement strand
GGCATCAGGGCTACACTGATAGAGCAGATAAAGTGCCTGGCCTCAGGGAGCTTGTGCTTCAGATGATGTACACCAGCTCGATAGACTGAATGATGGATACTATATTGGGTTCACACTTCGTCTCAAGGAAAAAATATATCCATAGATGTGATCCAGGAGTCAAATGGCAAAAGACCTAGCCTCAAAGTGAGTGTTAATTTCATTAAATGG
>NW_006794101.1:0-575 GCF_000442215.2 Lipotes vexillifer | reverse complement strand
AGACCATCCCATACAGCACTTCTGTCTCCACCTGTTGTCTCAAATCTTCAGTCAAGGCTTTCTCCAGAGGTATGGATTGCATCTGCAGTGCAAGGGTGTGACCATCAATGTAAATTTTTTAGTTGGAGGTTTATGATTAGGGGACCGCCTAGATTTTGTGATTTCCTGCAGTGCTAAATGGCTTGCCTGTTGCAAATGCCCAGGAAATATTGCTGACTCACTGGCTTTGAGCAGGAGCTTGGTCTTGGACTGGGGTCACGATAACATCCTCTGTCTTTGAGCTATTAAAAATGCTGTATCGATTGACATGCCAGCAGTCGTGGCCCTTGGTTTCCTGACTAATTTCTAATTTAAGTAGTTTTCCTGGCAAGGTAGATATCCTTCTATAATTGTTATTGATTTTGAGGGTTGTAGGCTCTTCTTGCACCATTGGGCCTAGAATTTGGCCTTTGTTCTTGGTCTTCCCTTGTGTGGGGCTGTGCACCTGCTGAGACGTTTCTTACAAACTGAGTGTGGGTGTGTCACAAAAGTCCCAGGCGCTCTCTCTCTCTTTTTTTTTTTTTTTTTTTGGGGGG
>NW_006794100.1:0-443 GCF_000442215.2 Lipotes vexillifer | reverse complement strand
ATGTATTTCTGATGTATTTGTGGGGAGGAAGGTGATCTCCACGTCTTACTCCTCAGCCATCTTAACGGTCTCTCCCCTGTAATTGATTTCTAATCCCGTAGCCTTGTGGTCGGAAAAGATGCTTGATACGATTTTAGTTTTCTTAAATTTACCGAGGCTTGATTTGTGACCAAAGATGTGATCTATCCTGGAGAATGTTTCATATGCACTTGAGAAGAAAGTGTATTCTGCTGCTTTCGGTTGGAATGTCCTATAAATTTCAATTAAGTCTATCTGGTCTAATGTGTCATTTAAGGCTTTTGCTTCCTTATTAATTTTCTGTCTGGATGATCTATCCATCGGTGTAAGTGGAGTGTTGAAGTCCCCCACTATTATTGTGGTACTGTCGATTTCCCCTTTTATGGCTCTTAGCATTTGCCTTATGTATTGAGGTGCTCCTATGT
>NW_006794099.1:0-3870 GCF_000442215.2 Lipotes vexillifer | reverse complement strand
GGTGGGGGGGGGGGGGGGGTCACAAGGGACCCCTGCTGTGGGCCCGGGGCCTGATGTGACGCGTCCTCAATAAACGTTCAGACACACGAATTCTCAGCTCCCGCCCCTCGCCTGGGGGGTCAGTGCCAGACTCTGGGCCCCCGCTGGGGCAGGCTGAGGTCCCCGGGACTCTCGCTTTCCGTCCCCCATGTAGCTGTCCATCTCCCAACTGCTGGGCTGATCGGCCTCACCGGGAGTAACAGTTTAACCAGACACCGACCGGCGCTTTCTGAGCACACCAGGGACAATGCTGGGTTTCAGTCAACCGCGGGGAACCCCGGGGGCAGCTGCTCATCGTGAGCAGGGAGGGGTCAGGAAGTGCTGGCTGGGGTGGGGTGGGGCTGGAGGGACCCGGACAGTGACGGGCCTCTGATGGAGGGGCTCTGTGGTCGGCCCTTTGCCGATGCTCCACACACAACCTGCCACCTTCGCCCGCAAGAGCAGATGAACGTTGCCCTCGTGCCCTCCGCGCTCACCTTTCTCACGCCGGCTGCGGCCCAGTGCGTGTCAGGGGTCAGGGTCTGGCCCAGCCTGGTGCAGAGAACGGGTGGTCGGCGCCTGACCGTCAGCCCCGCCCGCCAGTGGTGGAGGCGCCTTGGGTGGTCTGCACGCCCGCACGTGGCTTGTGGGCTGAACCTCACCCCGTGTGTTTTCCTTGATGCAGTGTTGTTTACAAATGTTAGCCACTGCTACAAACTCAGGGAAATTAGCATAAATATTGCTTGTTTCCAGCTCCTTTGAACCCTGGAAACCCTGGGCCCACAGGCCACACGGCCACCGGCAGGACACCCGCCCGGAGGCCCCAGCCCCACGCTGCCAGCTGCTCCTCCGAGGCCGAGGGTCACCACCCACGCCGCACTTCCGCCGTGGCCCGTCCCACGGCGGAGAGCGGTCTCCTTGGGCTCGGGCCCACCGGGGCTGGGAGACCAGGCGAGGGAAGGCTCGTGCGGTGTCGCCGGCCCTCCTGCGCACCACAGGCTGGGCCTGAGCTCTGGAGGCAGGACAGCATGAGGCTGGGCCCACTTGGGGACACGGTCGGGATTCCACGTGATTGTGGCTCAAGCGAGGACAAGGCCAGAGCCTTGGTGGTGACCTTGTTGCCCACGTCCCCGGGGGATGCCACGCCCCCGTGGCGCAAGTCGGGCCACCCGCAGGACACTGGCCCAGGCCTCAGGGGGACAGCCAACAGCTCACACTGACTGTGGTACACAAAATAATCCTCACTCTGTACGGACGACGTGTCACCCTAGGAAAACGTGACGAAAGAAACATCCAACACTCACGATTACGTCAACACGCCGTTTCCTCCGTCCTGTCACAACTGTGTGTGAGCGTATGCAGTAGACCCACGCCTGTGTACCCGGGCACACACGCAGGCTCACAGGCCACACAGGCCTGCGTCTGCCCGGCTCAGACGCCCCTGCAGTTGGCGGCATGACCCCGCACAGGAGGGGAAGCCACGCTGACTCGCGTATTTACGCGTCTAAGTGCGTCCGGGCCCTGGACGGCCACCAGGGGAGGGGCTGCGCGGGCCGTGCTAAGCTGGTCCCACAGCTGAGAACTGGGGGCAGCTCCTCGGGCAGGACCCTGAGAAGACCCCCGACCTGGGCCTAAAGGGGGACCGAGGACAGACGCGAGAGGACGGGAAGGTCGGGGGGCTCCCGCCTCCCACCTGGTGGGGAAGGCGACCTGGGCTGCCCTCGGATGCACAGGGCTTCCTACGAGGCGCACACGGGGAGCGGCTGACTTCACGATGCACCACGGAATGCTGGACAGGAGGCCACCTCCCCTCCAAGAAGGAACAGCCACGCTCGGTTAGGAAAATACCGCCTAATTTTCCGTCAGAGTGGGTGACCTTACGGGGGAATCTAATTTCCCGAGTGACCCGGCACAGGGTCTGTCCTAACACGACTCCCGCTAGCCTCGTCTGAGTGGCCTTCCTGGGCCTCGCGCCCGGTTCCAAGGCTCCCGGGGTCCGACCCGCTCCTCGGATTTCCAGGCCGCCGTCATTGCTGCCAGGCACCGGGGCGGGGCACGTGGCCATCGCAGCAGAGCCTGGACCTCAGGCCACACGGGGAAGGCTGCTCGTGGAGCCCGTGTCCCGTCTGAGAGGTGCAGGCCCACGGGCCCCCAGTCACGGCTGCGAGGGCCTCGCCGGGGCAGACATGTGGGGCGGCACCCAGGTTGCTCAGCCTGGCCCAGACAGCCGACATCTGAGAGCGGTCCGGTGACATTATGTGATTTAAAAGCTAATTAAACTGAGTGATATAAAGTATAACAGCCCCAGGTGTTTATTTCCAAAGAGCATTTGGAAGGAAAGGGAGAAAATCCAATAAAAAGCTCTGTGAGGTATTGCGTTAGGAAGTAATCACATCGCTAAATCACTCGGCGTCTGTGGTGGGGCCACTCCCGGCCCGACTCCTGCACGAGGCCCTTGGGGCACTCGGAGGCAGCGGGAGCGGAACTGGGGCCCTGAGCACGCGTGTCCCAGCCGCCTGGAACTAGTGCCCCCAGAGGCAGGCAGACCCCTCACGGTTCACGCGTGCGCCCGTGGGCAGCCCTCGGATTCAGGGGACAGAGGGTGGCGAGAGGCCTGGTGACGGGCACGACGGTGGCTGGGATCCACCGGACAAACATTCACTGAGGTCTTCCGTTCCGGGCGTGGGGGCCCCCTCAGGATTAGCAGGGGGCGTGCGGCAGGAGTTCGGGGGACGGAGACACAGACTGCCGCCTGACGGCACGGCCGCCGGGCAGGCCCCGAAACCCGTCGGGTTTGCATGTGCACCATGACCCTGAGACGTCCCAGAGACAGGCAGCCCGGGACCAGGACGGTTGGAGGGAGCCCCAGTGGCCTCTGGCTGCAGCCCACCCCCTGCCCGCTGCAGTCCCTCCCTGGAGGGTCTGGCGCTCTCCCAGGAGACCGTCGGCACCACCAGGATGGAACTCACCAAAGGGAATCAATCTCCCATGAGCAGCGTCGCCAGCCACCTGTCAGAGAAGGGCTAGTGCACGTGCCACGGCCGGGGGCCTGGGGCAGTCAGAGTCGGGGACGAGGGGGAGACCCAGCCTCCCCCTGCGCCTGCAGGACACCTTCAGGGCTTGGCTGACGGGCTGAGGGCCACCTCCTCACCCCGTGGGCAGGAGGATGTGGTGCCTCCTGCCACGTCAGGCCTGGCGCCCGAGATCTAGGATGATCGGTCTGGCCAGGGATGGGCCATGCCCCGCCCCCAACATCCTCCCCCAGGGCAGCCAGCGGACCAGTCGCTCAGGTGTCCTGACCCCTGCCTCCAGCCTTTCCTCACACCCACCGGTCACCCCCACGGGGCCCACGTGTTTCCAACAAGCACCTCCTTGAGTGCCTGTAGGAGCCCCCGCTGCAGACAGCTCCAGGTGCCTGTCCGGGCAAGGGGGCCGGGGCTGCCAGACTCCAGGACGCCCTGAGGACTCCCTTCTCTCCAACAAGGTCCCCGCAAGGACGACCTCTCCAGCATCAGCTTGTGCCAGGGGCTCTGTCTGCGTGGCTCTGAGTCTCCATCCCAGGCGAGGTGACGGGGGAAGGACAGCTTGCTACCCGGCCCTCGCAGGCGGCACCACGCCCTGAGTGCCTGGCGATGCTTCTGGAGGTGGACGAACCATTCTTTTTTTTTTAGTTTATTTTTAAATTTTTAAATCGAAGTGTAGTCGATTTACAACGTGTTGGTCTCTGGTGTCCAGCAAAGTGACTCGGTTATACATGTACGTATATTCTTTTTCATATTCTTTCCCATTATGGTTTATCATGGGATATTGAATAGAGTTCCCTGTGCTGTACAGTAGGACCTTGTTGTTTAT
>NW_006794097.1:0-10323 GCF_000442215.2 Lipotes vexillifer | reverse complement strand
CGAACCCGTGTCCCCTGCATCGGCAGGAGGACTCTCAACAACTGCGCCACCAGGGAAGCCCAGTGAAACATATATTTTAAACGAAAGCGGTAGGAATGCTTCGATAGTTTCTAAGGGATAGTTCCTTGTTCCAGGCGGGGGAACCCCAGCCTCCAACCTGGACACGTACGATGGCGAGAGCCCTCCATCACCAGGTCGGGTCCCCAGGCTGACACCACAGTGAGGTGCCTTGTTGATCAGTGGAGACTCAATCACATTTGAGGTCCAGGGGCATCTGAAGCTGGGCAGCTCAAGGCAGGGTGTCCAGCTGTCAACATCCCACTGGTCCCTCCCAAGCTCCCAGCCATGAAAAGCCTGCGGACCCCTAAAGCAAGTTCCTGGTCCCTTTCAGAGGATCAAGTGCATCTGCCTGTCTGTCTCAGAAGTCTGACCACAGTCAGTCTACTGCTCCTCTGTAGCCACAGGTCTGGATAGAAGAATATTCCAGGTGGGTGGGGGCTCACTTCCAAAAGCAGGAAGAGGCAGTTACGATTCTTTTCCACAGAAGGAATAGAGAGGAGATTGGTGAGTTTTCCAAACATCCATGCTGGTAAAAGCAGGCTTGCTCCAGCCCAGACATCATTAACTTCTGGTAAATTAAATTCTCTAGTCCGGGAGCTGGGACACCCTGCTTCCTGCCCATGCAGAGCTGGCAACAAACTCAGAAAAGAGCACAGGCTCGTGAAGCTTTGTAAAACCCCCAAACAGGGGCTTGAGAATGTAACGTATTTTCCCAAAGAGTCCGCGAAAGGCCCCCAACGTAGACAGAAAATGCAATTCCCAGCTGCGACTGCAAAAAGTTTCCTTCTGAGTTCCAGCTGGAAGAGAGAAAAGGCAGTGGCAGCCCTAGTGAACCTCCTGGGATGTTCTGATGCTGGAGAAGACGTTGTGCCTGAAACTGTCCGTGCGTCTCTCTCTCTCTCTCTCTTTAGTTTGAAATTTGAAAATGCTCAGGAGAACTTAAAATGGGAAGTTCCCGTAGCTCTTTGGGTCAGAAATGGGAATGCACTGGGGGTGAGTAACAACTCTCAACCTTCTGATCTCCGGGACATGAGAGTCAGGGGATTGTGAAAAGATAGCGACAGGGAAAGGGTCAGCATTCTGACCACAGTGTGGGACAAAGGCCATGGCTGGACCCAAGGCCCCACTAAGTGAGCACTGATGTTAGCTTAGGGGGCGGTGACTCACCAGCTTGTGACGAGCACAGGCGATTCTCAAGCCAACACGGTTCTCTTTTACTCATCAGGCTGAACTTAGAAATCTGTCCAAGGTGACGCTGAAGTGGTGGAGAAACACGGCACTGCGGAGAGTTGAGGAAATGTTGCTTTCTGTCCCAGGCTGTTTGCTCAGTTGGCAACAGGTACCTTCAGTGACTGACACTCTGTGTGGTTAAGTAACAAGCAAACAAGAACATTTCAATGGCTGTGGCGGAACACAAGGATGAACTAACCCCGCAAACACACAAAAAGGTAGGAAAGGGAAAGAAAAGCATATCCGGTTTGTGGTTTGGGCCTGAACGGGCTCTGTGACGTCCAGAACTGGATCCTCTTTGCAGCCAAAGAAAATGAGCGGCAGGGCAGGGTCTGGAGCATTCACACAAGGGACAGCTGAAAGCTGTGGCAGTGTTTAATCTGAAGAGAAGGCTTAGGTGGGAGCTTAGACTTATTCAAACATTTGAAGAGCAGGGACCCACGTGAAATGCAGAAGGGAAGTTGTAGCTTCCTGAATTTTCTAACCATCAGTACTCTCAGAAATGCAAGTGGCTGCCTGGAGAATAAAGCATTTCTGTTGGGGAGTGTGTTTTAGCAGAAGCTGGACGCACATTGTGATGACTGTAAATTCAGCCCCAACTGAAGTCAGAATTGGGAATCCTGCCTGTGCTTCCTGGATGCCAGGCATCAGACTACGGCCTTTTAGTATATAAATCGTCACAGCCTGGGTTTCACTATTACTCCATGTTACCGAAGAAGAAACTGAGGGTCAGAGAGGCTACGTAATCTGCCTAAAGTTGCCCAAATGTTATGTGCCTGTATTCAAACATCATATACTCTCCATCATGCTAAATGAGGCATTAATCTCTAAGCCCTTAAGGAAGAACGGGTATTATTTTAAAATGTTATAAAAATTCTACATTGCTAGAGCCATGAATGAAATTCTCTCAAGTATAAACGCTAATGATTCCCCAAGCATCTGATGGCATGCCGACGGACCTCTCTGCTGAAAATCCATCGGTTTCAAGGTTTTAACAAAAGGAAATACATCAAGGGCACCTTTAGGAAACTTCTATTAGGAAACCCAGAAGTTAAACTTGTGTTATTCATACCATAAAATCAATGCAACATGATTTCCTAAACTAGTGATTTGTATGTTTTTGATGTTGCTATACTTGTTTTATTTTGTAACCATGCTATATCTACATCGTTCATTCTCAAAGTATGGTCTAGCGACGCTTGGGTATCCTCGAGATCCTTCTAGAGAGTCCTCAAGGTCAAAGCTATTTTCACACAGATACAAGTACATTGTTTGCCTTTTTCACCACTATTCTCTCATTCTTATCTCTTGGTGATTTTGTTTCCAGAGGTTACACAACTTATGATTCCACACAGATTGAATGAAGAAGCAGGTACAAGAATCCAAAAGTGTTCTATGAAGCCAAAACCTTCAAGCGATTTTCAAAATCATAAGGCCACTTTTTGCAGAAATTTTTTTGGTTTTTGGAAAATAGTTATTTTCACAAAAAAATATTTATGCCAACATGTAATTGTTTCATTACTATTATTCTAAGTAAATTAATAAATAAATACGTTTAAATTTCTCAGGTTTGGCTTGTAATACCATAAATATCAATAGACGCAACCACCGCAAACAAGAGCCTCCTGGGTCCTCAATAGGTTTTTAAGAGCATAAATACATGACATGTGTTTAAGAAGTAAATATCAGTTTAATGAATGACAATTTGCCTTACTTTGATCTGAACCTCACATACCACAATGATGTGTACCTGTCCTCTACTTCGAGCTGTTGATACCCACCCTGTGGTCATCCCCCTAAAGGTGTCCAGGACTCTGAAGTCTCCCATCCTTCCAGAGAGGGTTCAGCCAAGGCACCCAACAGACTGGCAGCCCAAAGACCGGACCTGACCTAGTAACTGTACTTGGATTCTCCAGCTTCACAGATGACACTAACTTTTGAAGGTTTATTACTTGAGCATTTATCTCCCTTATCTCATCGTACCTCTCCGTGACTTGGACTTTTTGGCCATCAGAAGAATATGTCATTTTAACCCCCAAGTTGCTGAATCACTGATGCTTCTTGTTGTCCTATCTACCGTGGTCCAGAACTATGAAGGGTCTGAGATTTTTCCCTCTTTGCAAACTAACAGTTTAGCCTGACACACTTTCAAGGATACTGACAGAAGACAGGCGACTCCTGGGTCAGGAACAAAGGACTTTATTACTCATGGGAATGGAGTAGTCAGAGTGCCATTTGGGCCCCTTCTCTGAGCCCTAGTTCCTACAGGGCGACGGAAAGAGGCCCAGGTGATGCCTGCAGGCACCTGAGTTGAGTTACAGGAGAGGAATGCTGAGCTTGGGGAACCCAAATCTTTCATAATGGGCAGTAAACCACCCTGCCCTTTGCCCCAGAAGAAGACATTATCTCATTATGTCAGAGAGTAAATAAACCTGTCCTTTGCTCCAGGGGACACCACTCAATCCTCAGCTCCTTGTACTATGTAAACGTCCCTGGATAGACAGTACCAAGCAAAAGCAGTTAGTGCCTCTGCAGACAAGCTAGAGAGAAACACAGAAACCCTTGGAGAACTGTCTCCAAACAGCCACTGCTTCCATTTATACACAGTATCTAATCTTTGATCCAAATTTGCATTATTTTCATTTTTTTGATGCTTGATAGTTGAGAGAATATTTAGCATTAAATCCTGGCCAACTTTTTTCCAATCTTATGAACAGGCCATAAGTCCTTCCCCTCCATCTATTTAAGTATGGTCATCCTTTGGAAGGTTTTCTGAGTTTTTTCCCCTTCCACCCAATCCAAAGTAGATGTTTGGACACTCTCTCTATGCCCACAATAAAACTCAGAAACAAATTCATGCAGACATCAAAGTAAGAAGGGGTGGAGGTGAGGGTGGGGAATTGTAAAGTAAATACCAAAAGAAAAACTCATTCTAGAGGGTTTTGGAAGCTATGGATAAAATGCTTTGACAGAATGTACAAGCTCTTACTTTCGCATAAAGGAGCTTTTTCCTAAACCAACAAAATAGGATGTTCAATCCAAAATTCACTTTTTAAAATCTACTTAAATTTCTGAACCACATCCTAGAAACTATCAAGAACAATTTCTTCTAGAAAGAACAAGTCTGGTCAGAAGAGGAAGGAGAGCCTCACTTCATTTCATTCTATAGTTTAATTATTATGATGCAGATAATTTAACATTTTTATATAGTGTTTGCTGTATTGCCCCCTTTGTGTAGGTACCTGGCCAAAGATTCCTCAAACTAAAGCTGTCCTTTCTCTGCATCTTGAGCCAGCAACCTGCTCTGCATCATCTACCGTGACCTGCAGCAGGCGATATCAAGAATATCTAATGTGAAAAACCCTTAACACAACAAATCCACTGGAGCAAGCCTGCCACTCAAAGTAGGCTGAGAAATTTTTCAAACCAGTTTGTCCTGGATACTCTTCTCAAACAGTCTTGAAAATGCTGACAGAGCTCACCAATACCAGGGGTATGAAAGTTAAAAATACTGGACAAAAGTCTTTGTAGTCAGGACAGATGTATCAATACTATGAATTTCAAATGACCTTTTAGAGAGAATTCTGATAGTCCTTGAAGGTTAAAGGAGAAATTTCCCACCAAAGTCTGGGCTTGTCCGTCACTGTCATCTCCTATAAATTGGTAGCACACCATAGTGGATAAAACCTGAGACTGGGGAGTCAGTAACAGTTGACTTTACAACCAAAATTCGTCAGTAACCAGCTGTGTGGCCTTGGGCGGGTGACTTAACCTCTCTGAGTTTCAGTTACTCATCTGAAAAATGGGGATGAGAACACCTACCTCCATTTGATGGCTGTAAGTAAGTAGAGAGTGTTCAGCAAGACGTCACTGTGTTGACGCAGGCGGGAATCACAATTTGTTCTCCCCAGTGCCAGTCACCCTGAGTTGTCAGCTCATGTTTGCTGATGACAATCTGTGCCCCAAATCAGAGCCCAGTGCCTACTCAGACAGAGCGGGATGTACACAGCATGGACCCTGGAGTAATGCCGCCTGGGCTCAAAGCCTGACTCCACCGTCTCTAGTTGGGGACCCCGGGTACATTCAGAACTGCTCCCTGCTTTAGTTCCCTGCTGGCAAGTGGAGCAGAAAACCGGCCTCCCGGAGGGAGATGGGAGCTGTCTGCCCGTTAGCACTAAATAATTGCTCAAATAACGCTGGTAACTTGTATTATTGGAAGGGCAAGTCTGGGAGCTGAGCAGAATCATTCTCCAGACCTGAAATGTGAAGCCAGGCAGGAAAGGCAGATGTCCATTTAGACACAGAGGGTCTCAACAGTACAGGCACTTAGAGAAATTCTCTGAGAAGAGACTGCTGCCAGAACGGAACGGCCGAACTCCAAAGTCTCCTGTGTCTTTTGCGTGTGGGAAAGTAAACTGGCTGTCATTCCAGCAGCCTTTCCGGAGCCCTGTCTCTGGCCCTCACTTTATAGAGCAGGCACTGGTCCATAGAAGTTGTTAGGCGCTTTGCAAACTACAGTCATAGAAGGGCTTGGTAATGGGAGGAAGCCCTTTGGGAGACACTAAATGTAAACAGAATCTTCCACACTAATTATACAGTAGACCTTTGCCCTTCCCGAGGCCCACAGACCCCCAAACTGATGACAACAGAAACAGCTCTTGAGTAGACGACGTGTTTTCAAGCATCATATTTCTTCCAGGGTCGTGTTTCCTTTGCAGAACTTCAGTCGGTTCGCTAACTGTAATTTAAAATTTAAGTAACATTTATCACATTGGATGGCCATTTTTGTCAAGGAAACACACCTTTTCAACTCATAGGCCTACTGAATGCACGGCGGACCTGTAGCCAGGCTGCCTGGGTTGATACCAGCTGTACTTACGGGTGGAGGGACAGCGGGCTTGTGAGCCAGTGTCTTTCTGCCTCGGGTGCTGCGTCCCACCATAAAATAACAGCCCCTCCTTCCTAGGCATGTCTTGAGGCTCAGAGCACATAGATCTGTGGTCAGAGACCCCCCCGCCCCACTACCCTCCCGTTTAAAACCCGCACCTCAGTGAAAGCTTTCTTTGCTTGCCATGTGACGTGCATCTTCATGGTTACTCCCAACCAACGGTAAGACAAAGCTAATGTAAATCTGCACACCTCACAGTAGAGCTAAGGCCACTTGTTGGAATATCTGGTATGTTCCAGGTGCTCACATTATTATTTCTAATCTCTGCAGCCCAGCTCGAAGATTATTATTATCTTCATTGCATAGAAAAGGCAATTGAGGCGCAGAAGGATGAATCACCTGCCAAAGGTCGGCCAGCCAGGAACAGCGGACGCAGGGCTGCCCCCCTCTGAGCCCCATCCCCTGCGGTCAGGCCCCGTGGTCCTCCCCTAAACCTGCAGGGAACATGTGCTGCGGGGCAGGCCCCAGCAGGCACCTGTGCCACGAAGATGCCCTGACACACAGAGGCCTGGGCCCGGACGAGGCTCATCTCTTACGGCACCATTTACTTTTCTCTCTTCACAATTCACCCGTGATGCAGAGGGCAGAGCTTCTCATCCTCTGGACCCATAGGATTTGTTACCTCATTAGCTGGCGTCATGCACAATATGTCACACCTGTCAGGGTGAATTCCACAAGGTCACACCATTCGGGGTGAGGGGCAGACTTCCTGGGGGAAAGAACAAACGTTAGCAGATTTCATAGAGGACGCAAAAGCCAAAGGTTTTGGTGGGTCAGATTTCCAGGAGCTTATTAAAAATACAAAGGATTAAATTCAGTGCACCTCGACTTCAGCCCTATTCCGTACGTGCTCCAAATCAGTGATTTTCACCAATGGGACCAAGAATAAAGAATTCCCTCTACATGGAACCCTAAGTCTCTCCTCGCCGCCTGCTGAGGAGACGGACCTCTGCTCACCCATCTGAGTTCTCACCTTCCCGCGAGAAGACCATTCTCGGTGCCAAAGGAAATCTACTTTATTGTTACTTTCTCCTGGTCTCACTTTCCTGGGATTAACCATTATGCGTTTGCTATTTCCTCATATCCCTGTGCAAGGCCATGCTTTTCTATTCAGTGCGACTTCATCTTTTTCCAATGCCCATCACAATCGACTGCATTATTTCACCACCCACTTAAAAAAAAAATACGCGTTTATCGGAGAAAAGCAAGGATTATTCTATCTCAATCACTGTCACACACCTAGAGCTGGTGGAGTGGTATGCGTGTGTCGAATAAATGAACGAAAAATCAAATGAGTCAAAACCACACGGGGTCCTCTTAAAGGTTAACAGCCAAGGAGAAGGCAAATTTCAACACCATGAGGAGCAGACTCGGGCCTTGGGGGTTAATTCTTTTTCTCCATTTGTTGCACTAAAACAGAAGGAATAAAGGCGGATTTGGGTTTCCCACTCTCCCATATTTTTTCACTCACCGCTTCCCAAAGAGAGTTTTTGGTGGAGAATTAGGATATTCAGGGTCAATAATCACAGTGTAACCCATCTCAGAACAGAAGTAGATCAAATGATGTCTACACCTTGGGGGGCACCATATGAAACACAAAAACGACGGCTTCAAGCAAAGCTGTCGTAGGTACCCGCCTGCTGGGTTGGTTAAGATTGCTGTCAGGCCATAAACAGGAGTGTGCACATGACCTTCCCAGGGGCTCCTGGCTCTGTGCTATGCTTCAGCCCAGGCTCTGCATGGCTTTGGCTGCAGAGGGTTGCGTCAGCACTGGAGAGAGACCTGGGAAAGGCGACGGTGAGCCCGAATTTTGAAAACTCATCACTAGATGGCATCACAGATTTGTCAAGTCACACAAGGAACTGGTTTTTCTATATTCTTAACTAATTAATGAGATGCCCTGGGATTTTTTGGTGCGGTATTTTCCTTAGCGGTTGGTAACCTGTTGTGACCATTTCGTTGAGGGTAATTTTATAATCAACAACATGAAATCCTGAAGCAGATGCACGAGAGTGCTGTGAGAGTCCTGGGTGCCAAATGGGATCTCCACGTGTGAGCTGGCCAAGAAACGGCTCTCTGTGAACCATGGTTCTCAAATTTCTACACAGTCCACTTTCATGGGCAGATGTCAAAGAAAAAAGATGGGGGATCAGACGGGTGTACGCAAACCAAAGAGTACGCAAAATTCAATTCAGAATAATACCGTACACGGTTCAGAATTTGCAACATTGCCAGTGTCATTTGTGCCATTTCGTGACAATAGGGAAACGTGAGGTTTCAGCTGGGTCCCAATAGGGTGTGTGAGATATTGTTTCTGTCGTGATTTCTCCTCCTGCCGACGGACCTTTCCTGGATGGAGAATTTCGAGTGGATGAAGACAAGTCCCGTGTCTCTAGTGGCCCATCAGACGTGGTCTCTCTAATTTACTTTGGGTGCTAAGAATGGGACTCTTCAAACATCCAGCCAAAACTATCTACTACTCTTCAAGCCTCGTGCATGAGCCTAAACAACTCCCAAGCTAAAAACAATCATTGCTATCATTTACTGAGCACCTACTGCATGCCTGGTCATGTGTCGAGCCCTCCACCTGCATGTCTCATCCTACAAGAGGCCTTTGAATAAGGTACTGTTAAGATCACACCCATTGCATGGCAAAAGGAGAGGCTTATTTAGGTCGTGTTCCCAGTAGCAGTAGATCAGGGTTCAAATCCAGGCCTAATTAACCACTACATTATTCCAGCCCCCCCCAAGACCAGTGAACCGCCAAGAAAAAAACTTTTTAAACTCTTCATGGAATTTTCCTGTAACTCAACAGGGGCTCGTGGGCAACGCTGATCTTGGAGATTTTCTGCAGTCTGCCTCCTATGTGGCCTCCAACGGGCCCAGTCACGTGGCTCCTTTATACAAGACTGTTATGGTACTTTGGATAAGCTGTTTCCATAGAGTCGGGAAGTGGAATATTTACCACTGGGTATGAAGCCTTTTACACATGTGGATCACGTTAAGCCAACATGATATCTTGGATATAAGAAACTGGGCTTAAGTAATGAAGTGCCTTACATCTATATATTTTCTATTTTCTATATATTTATATTATTTAGATATATAATATGTTATATACTTATACGTATAACATACAGCACTTTTTCAAAATACTTTCTCTGTCTTCTCCCTGGGTTCTCAGAACAGAGCTGTGAGCTAGAAGAGAGGCACTATTATCCCTTTATCATATGCAAGTTAATAGCTCTGTGCAGGGCCAGCCTCACTGATGGGCAACCGATGTAGTCACACAGGGCTCCACACTCTGAGATCTCAGAAATTGAGGATTAATTAATTACCCGTTAAAATTCTTTCCAGTTTGGTCTTTGAATTTGTGTTTTGTCAGGGAAGTCCAATAGGAGGACGGGACATGTCGGGGGGTTAGCGTCACCTGCAGTCCCACCCCTAGTGCCTCCTGGCCTCCAACTTTTTGGCCATATGCTCCTGGCTGCCAGCGCCCGTCCCACCCGCCGAGGCCTGGACACAGGCCTGGAAAGGGCCAGGCTGGGATGCACGCACCAGGCACCCTGTCGCACGGCGGGGCCCTGGGGGTCTGTGAGGGTCTGTACTCACCCTCGAGCTGTCCCTGTGCTTAAGGCGGTGAGACCCTAAACAGAAAATACAAACCACCACGGCAGGTGGGCCAAGACGCGGCAGGGAAGGAAACAGCTGTTTTCCCGCTTTTAGAACAAGTCCACAGTTTCATACCGCATGGGACCTTGCAAATTATGCACGTAGCCCTGGTTCTGTTAGTCGCTCAAGGTTCCGAAATCAGTGCAGACCCATGAGGGGCTCCTGCCATGCTTTCCACCAAGTCAGGCTGGCAAGGAGCCCGTGTCTTACAAAAGAGTTCAGTAGGTTTCTGCAAGCAGCAGTCTCCCTTGGGGGTGTTTAAAAACCAGATTCCGAGAATAAAAATGCATTTGTGGGGCTTCCCTGGTGGCGCAGTGGTTAAGAACCCGTCTGCCACTGCAGGGGACACGGTTTCGAGCCCTGGTCCGGGAAGATCTCACATGCCACGGAGCAACTAAGCCCGTGCACCACAA
>NW_006794096.1:0-539 GCF_000442215.2 Lipotes vexillifer | reverse complement strand
GACTTTTTCCCGGACTCCCTCCCGGCTAGGGAGTCCGGGAAAAAGTCGGACTTGCCTAAGGTGGTGCACTAGCCCCCTTCAGGCTGTGTTCACGCAGCCAACCCCAGTCCTCTCCCGGCGATCCGACCCAAGCCCGAGCCTCAGCTCCCAACCCCACCCACCCCGGCGGGTGACCAGACAAGCCTCTCGGGCTGGTGAGTGCTGTCGGCACCCATCTTCTGTGCAGGAATCTGCTTTGCCCTTTGCACCCCTGTTGCCGTGCTCTCCTCTGCGGCTCCGAAGCTTCCCCCCTCTGCCACCCACAGGCTCCGCCCGTGAAGGGGCTTCTTAGTGTGTGGAAAGCTTTCCTCCTTCACAGCTCCCTCCCAGAAGTGCAGGTCCCATCCCTATTCTTTTGTCTCTGTGTTTTTCTTTTTTCTTTTGCCCTACCCAGGTACATGGGGGAGTTTCTTGCCTTTTGGAAAGTCTGAGGTCCGTTGCCAGCGTTCAGTAGGTGTTCTGTAGGAGTTGTTCCACATGTAGATGTATTTTTGATGTAT
>NW_006794095.1:0-226 GCF_000442215.2 Lipotes vexillifer | reverse complement strand
CCCATTATAAAAATAAATTTCAAAACCAAGTCACAATGACAGTGAAATAGAGAGACATTCTTATTTAATTCATTCAAGGCTCGGGATGAAACCTTTATTTACCACATCTACACCCACAGCCGTGTGAGACATAAGGCTGGACTCTAGGGGCTGATAGGGCTGTTGAGGTTTGGTAAGCAAAGGCAAACCCTCTGAAGTCATACTGCATGGTATCCATTCCATGGGG
>NW_006794094.1:0-629 GCF_000442215.2 Lipotes vexillifer | reverse complement strand
AGGGTACAGGATTCGGAGAGGTGACAGCTGCCCATCACTCCAGTGTCCTGAAGAGTCTGTAGCGCCTGAGCCAAAATTTCTAACTTGTGCTTGGGCTTTCCCAAGGTTACGTCATTAGGGACCCCCGATCTCCAGAGCTGCCAATACAGGGAGGTCTGTTAGTCATCTCATGAACGATGGAACTGTGTGATGGCACCACCCCTTGGTGGAGACCAGTAAGGGTCCCAGAAGTCCTTATATCCCTTAAGGGTCCTCTCTTGGGTTCCTGGCCAATGGGGCAGCGGGGCCCATGTACCTTTACTGGCAAGCGAGATTTGGGGCTTCAGAAAAATTATCTTTTTCATATCTAGCTACAACATGGATGCAGTCCCATGCCTGTTGTACTGTATCTGATGTTTCTTGGAATTGTAACAGCATGGCTTTATAATTAGGGGGAACACCCTTCTCCCCCTTCCCTTGGACAGATTTTTTCTAGCAAAATTTGCATTTCAATCATGGTATAGTTACATATCTCTGTTTCTTGTTCATGCTGGTCATCCTATGTTTCGGTGCAATGGATGGTGACGGGGAACACCTGGAATGGAGTTTTCCTCTTCCCTGACTCATATGCTGCCAGTTCCTGTTTAGGG
>NW_006794093.1:0-346 GCF_000442215.2 Lipotes vexillifer | reverse complement strand
CTTGTAAATTTTGGAAATTAATCCTTTGTCAGTTGCTTCATTTGAAAATATTTTCTCCCATTCAAAGGGTTGTCTTTTAATCTTGTTTATGGTTTCCTTTGCTGTGCAAAAACTTTTGAGTTTCATTAAGTCCCAATTGTTTATTTTTGTTTTTATTTCCACCTAAACTTACAGCTAAAGCAATTAGAGAAAGAAGAACAGAAAAACCCCACAGTTAGCAGAAGGAAAGAAATCATACAGATCAGATCTGAAAGAAATGAAAAAGAAATGAAGGAAACAATACCAAAGATCAATGAAACTAAAAGCTGGTTCTTTGAGAAGATAAACAAAATTGATAAACCATTAG
>NW_006794091.1:0-358 GCF_000442215.2 Lipotes vexillifer | reverse complement strand
ATAAACCATTAGCCAGACTCATCAAGAAAAAAAGGAAGAAGACTCAAATCAATAGAATTAGATGAAAAAGGAGAAGTAAAAACTGACAGTGCAGAAATACAAAGGATCATGAGAGATTAATACAAGCAACTCTATGCCAATAAATTGGAAAACCTGGAAGAAATGGACAGATTCTTAAAAAAGCACAACCTTCCGAGACTGAACAGATTTCGAGACTGAACCCGAAATAAATAGAAAATATAAACAGACCAATCACAAGCACTGGAATTGAGGCAGTGACTAAAAGTCAGTCAACTCCAACAAACAAAAGTCCAGGACCAGATGGCTTCACAAGCGAATTCTATCAAACATTTAGAGA
>NW_006794090.1:0-275 GCF_000442215.2 Lipotes vexillifer | reverse complement strand
TGCAGCTCAATAACAAAAAAACAAACAACCCAATCCAAAAATGGGCAAAAGACCTAAATAGACCTAATCTAACCCCAGTGTGAACTCTTGGTCCCTCTCGTAGGGCAGGTTTTATGCTGGAAGTTGTTAAGACCTCAGGCTGAAAACACCGACCACACTAAGTACAACAGAGGAAATATGATTTCCAGAAACATCCTGTTCTTACAGGTCATAGAAATCACCAAATTCTGTTAAGAACATCAGGCTCCTTAGTCCACAATCCATACTAAATATTG
>NW_006794089.1:0-1233 GCF_000442215.2 Lipotes vexillifer | reverse complement strand
AATTTTTTTTTTTTTTTTTTTTGGCCACACCATGCATCATGTGGGATCTTAGTTCCCTGACCAGGGATCGAACCCATGCCCCCTGCATTGGAAGCACAGAGTCTTAACCACTGGATCCCCAGGAAAGTCCCGATGTAACACAATTTGATCATCCAATCACTCATGTAAGTATTGATACGTATGTGTTGTGCCCAGTTTCTGTGATTACGAATAATGCTACTATAAACATTCATATAGAGGTTTTAAGTTCTCATAAATACATGGAAGTAGGCTTGCTGGGTCATATGGTAAGTGCACATTTAACTTTTAGAGAAACTGCCAACTTTTTTCAAAAGTGGCTGTACCAGCACCAAAGTATGAGAGAGTTCCTGGCGTACCATACACTCATCGACAGAATTGTTGTTGCTGTTATTAAATTTTTCTAATACTTAATCATGAGAGGCTGTTTGCATTGAGACTTTAATTTGCATTTCCTTGATTACTAACGATATTGAGCATCCCTACATGCGCTTTTTACCATTCATATATTTTCTTTGGTGAAGTCTCTGTTCAAATATTTTGACTATTTTTTTAACTAAGTGGTTTGTTTTCTTATTATTAAGATTTGAGAGTCTTTTATACATTCTGTACACAAATCGTTCATCTCTGTAAATATTTTTCCCAGTCTGTGGTTTGCCTTTTCATTTTCTTAACAGTGTCCTTTGCAAAGCAAAGTTTTTATTTGCAATGAAGTAAAATTTTATGTATCATGCTTTTGGTGTTGTATCTAAGAAATCATTGCCTAACCAAATGTTATGAATACTTTAGATTAGGCTTTTACAGTTTTATTTTGACATTTAGGCATATGATATATTTTAAGTTAATTGTTCTATGTAGTGTGAGGTATAGGACAGCAATCATATTTGGCATATGCCTATCTAGTTGTTCCAGCTAGTTGTTCAACTATTTGTTGAAAAGACTGTCCTTTCTCCATTCAGTTGCCCCTGCACCTTTGTAAAAAATCAGTTGTCCATACTTATGTAGGTCTCTTCCTAAATTTTCTATTCTACACTATTGGTTATGTGTCTGTCCTTTCACCTATACCATACTGTCTTGACCTCTCTAGCTTTATAATGTTCTTAACAATAGGTAGGGCTTGGACTCCCTGGTGGCGCAGTGGTTGAGCGTCTACCTGCCGATGTAGGGGACATGGGTTCGTGCCCTGGTCCGGGAGGATCCCACATGCCGCGGAGC
>NW_006794087.1:0-291 GCF_000442215.2 Lipotes vexillifer | reverse complement strand
GCACTTGGAAGATCATACTGCCAGTGCCTCAAAATGTCTGACGTACAGTTGATGCCAAAAATACATGTTTGGTAAAATAATAATTGTAAAAGACCTTAGTCCTGGCAACATCATTTTCTCACTAGACTTTGCTAGCCTAATTGATTAATTAATTTAAGTAACAAACTGTTTGACCAGCTTTGCCGCTGAGCTCTTTCTGAAACCCTGACAAAATATCATTTTTTCTTTTGTGGCCTTTCCTGTCTGTATGTCATAGCTCTTCTCATGTAGTTTTTATCTTATTTCTAATAT
>NW_006794086.1:0-420 GCF_000442215.2 Lipotes vexillifer | reverse complement strand
CTTGAAAATCAATTGCCCCGACTGTCGCCCGGCGATAGTCAGGACAGCACTTTTCAATACGACTTCAAGTCCGGCCAGATAACACAAGCACAGAGCCCCTTCGGCACATTGACTTGGCAGTACTCCAATAACGGGCGCTTATTGTCCGAACAGTTGTGCCTGGACGGTCAAGTGCATAGCACGGATTGGACGCACTCATTGGAGGGACGGCACGTGTCGTTTACGGATTCCAACGGCGCAGAACACCAAACGTTCTATGACGTTTACGGCCGTCCGGAGCGCCAGGTGCTGGGAGCTGTTGAACTGCAAATTACCTACGACACATTCGGCCGCGTCAGCCAATACATCACACAAGGTCCTACCCAGTCTCTCAAACAGATCCTCCACTATGATGAGTTTGAACGGGAAGTTTCACGTACC
>NW_006794085.1:0-290 GCF_000442215.2 Lipotes vexillifer | reverse complement strand
TTGCACATGGTTCTATAGCAAGAGCTTTTCATAGATAGTCAGACATACCTGAAGTATTATAAGAAAAGTGCAAGTGTGTACCAGTGACCTGTCTTTTCGGTTGTTGTTGTTTGAAGAAATCAAAGGAAGAAAACAGAATTTACCTGGAAGTCGTAGATTTCCTCCTTCAGTTTTGACGGGGTGTTTGTAGCAAGCTAGCATTCACCCTGAAAACGACTAAGTCAAGTGTGGATTCAAGGAATTCTGTTTGAAGGCTTTGGAGAAATGCAGCTAGGACCCACAGGATCAGC
>NW_006794084.1:0-462 GCF_000442215.2 Lipotes vexillifer | reverse complement strand
GCCTCAGTAAATTTAAGAAAATTGAAATCATATCAAGCATCTTTTCTGACCACAACAATATGACACTAGATATCAACTACAAGAAAAAAACTGTAAAAGAACCAAACACATGGAGGCTAACAATACATTACTAAATTACCAAGAGATCACTGAAGAAATCAAAGGGAAATCAAAAAATACCTAGAAACAAATGACAAAGAAAACACAACGGCCCAAAACCTGTGGGGTGCAGCAAAAGCAGTTCTAAGGAGGAAGTTTATAGCAATACAATCCTACCTCAAGAAACAAGAAAAATCTCAAACAAACAACCTAACATTACACCTTAGGCAATTAGAAGAAAAGAAGAAAACAAACCCCAAAGTTAGCAGAAGGAAAGAAATCATAAAGACCAGATCAGACATAAATGAAAAAGAAATGAAGGAAACAATAGCAAAGCTCAATAAAACTAAAAGCTGGTTCTTT
>NW_006794083.1:0-781 GCF_000442215.2 Lipotes vexillifer | reverse complement strand
TGATATTGATTTCATTGCTGAGTGATATTCCATCACACGTAAGTGCCACAACTTGTTGATCCACTTTTTGCTGTGGTGCATATTTATCCTGTACTGTGGATGAGGTTCCTGTAAAGAGGGCAGCCCCAAATTTTGGGGTGGCTCTGGCTTTTTGATTTCTGTTTCCCTAAGCCTAGTGCCCGAGGCTATGTAACTTGTTTTTTCGATGTTTCAGGAAATACCAAACGTTTCTCCAGGGTGGCTGTTGGCAATTTACATCCCACCCATCAGCATAACAACGCTCCCTGTTCTCCCTGGCCTGTCCTGCCTTTCTGGATTTTACACTTTTTTCAGATTGCCTTTTTGACCGGGGGGAAGTGAGAGTTCATTTTAGTGCAGATTTCCATTGCAAGCTTGCTTGGTTGGCCAGAAAGGGCGAATGCGTTTTTTCCTGAATATATTCAGGAAAAAACGCATACGCCCTTTTTGGCCAAGGGCATCCTGGTAGGCGTTCTGCCTATTTTCATAGGCTTTAGATGCAATTCCAAACCACCTCCTGAAATCGGTTTCCTGAAATTCTGCCTCACTTTCAAGTTCTCTTCGCAGCCTTACCTCAATATATTTTTGGACAAAAGCTATCATTTATAACTCTGCAGGTTTGTGAATTACAGTGGCCCTTAGCTCCTTTTCTCCCCTCGTTTTCTTTTGAGTTGGCCAACATCACGCAGTACTGCTTCAAACCCTAGTCTGGTTCAGGCACGGTATGCTGAGGATTTCGTTCATTCTTCTTGCTGGTGGGAAA
>NW_006794082.1:0-3751 GCF_000442215.2 Lipotes vexillifer | reverse complement strand
TTCTCTTGTTGCAGAACACGGGCTCTAGGTGCACGGGCTTCAGTAATTGTGGCTTGCGGGCTCAGTAGTTGTGGCTTGCGGGCTCTAGAGTGCAGGCTCAGCAGTTGTGGCGCACGGGCTTAGTTGCTCTGTGGCATGTGGGATCTGGCATATGGGATCTTCCCAGACCAGGGATCGAACCCGTATCCCCTGCATTGGCAGGTGTATTCTTAACCACTGTGCCACCAGGGAAGCCCAATTGCTCAATTTTTAAGCTACCTGTATTGCAATTATTTTTTAGTTTTTTGTTTGTTTATTTGTTCTTTTACTACTAATTAGTAATTCTACTGGTGTGTACATCAGAGTGTCCGTTCCTTAATCCTCAGTTTATTACATTTAATCGATACCTTGGCTCTTCTTTCCTGAGTTTCCTACTCTCCAGTTACCCAAGATTCTAAGTATCTCAATTGTTACCTCTGCCAGTTTGGCTGATTATTTGCTCCTTCCCCTTATCCTACCACCTATTCTGTCCAAGTTGCGGAAATTATTTTCCCTTTAGCACAGATAAAACATTTTAAACATTGTTTTTCCTGAGAACCTAAGAGATAAAAATATCCAAATATGTACATAGTTGAATTTGTAGATATAGATGTTTTACTCTTCCTAAAACAAAGTCTGACTATGGTCTGACTTGATTGGAAGATCCTTCAAGGCAACCAACAAGTTTTTCTTTTTCTTATCTTATCTAGTCTCCTGAGAAAGAATGGTTAATAAACCAAACTATTCCTGTTTCTAGTCTGAGATAGAGATGTGGGGCCAGGACTGGTGTCTTAGTCCATTCTGGTTGCTATAACAAAAATACCGTAGACTGGGTGGCTTATACAACTGGAAATTATTTCCACACTTCTGGAGGCTGGAAAGTCCAAGATCAAGGCGCCAGCAGATTTGGTATCTGGTGATGGCTTGCTTCTTGGTTCATAGACAGCTGTCTTCTTGCTGTGTCCTCAAATGGTAGAAGGGGCAAAGGAGGTATTTGGGGTCTCTTTTGTAAGGGCACTAATGCCATTCACGAGGGTCCCATCATCATGATAAAATCCAGAGGCTCCACCCTCCTATTGCTATCACATCAGGAGTTATGACTTCAACATATTAATTTTGAGAGGATATAAATATTCAGCCCACTACAACTAGGATGTTGCAATAGAGCCGCCTAGGATGCAAAATTTAAAGAATCACTTGCTCTCAGGTTCAGGCAAATGCAAATGTCATCCATACTTGACAACTGTCCTGTTTACAGAAGCCAAATAGACAATGTGGAGCATTGTCCAGGTGCCAAATCAGTTTAATTCAAAAAGCATTTAAATCAAAATCTTTGAGCTTCTAGTAGGATCTAGGTCTGTGCTAGGTTGGGGACTAGTGTCCTTGTCTGATCCTGAAATTGAGTGCTTCTTTAAATTCTGTGCCCTAAGTACAACTCTCTCCTCACCATGGTCCCTGTACAGCAGTACTGACAACTCAACTCTAGACATTCCTTTCTTCTTTCTGAATCTGCTGCTGGTATTGTTGAGAGTCATGAGGTTCTTAGAACCCTCCTTCTGGCTTCAGTGCGTTCTGAATTTCTCCTGCATATTTCCTGATTCCTTTCAGAGCTGGCATGGTATCCTTGCCCCACAGGTGAGGAAGGCATCAGTAAAAGACACATAGTGTAGAATCATCAGAGCTGCTGATGGGCTAAAATTCTGGCTCTTCCATTTAATGCTTGTATGAAAATAGACAAGGTTCTATATCTCCTTGAACTCATCTATAAAATGGTGATACCAATACTCCCTACTAAAAATAGTTAATGTGGATTAAGTGTGGTGTGTATGTAATGTGCACTTGATAGATGTTTATTTTCCACCCCACTGCATCCTTCCCCCATTTCTCAAGCTGACCTAATCTTGGATTTCAGGTTGTTCTGTCCTGCCTTTTAAAGATATGTGTTTCACCCTAGTCATGGAAGTCTTGGGGGCTCTAATATCTAAAAAACCTGAACTTCTCAAAGTTCTAGAAGTGAACAAGACAGAAACCACTGTCCCTCTCCTTAAGGAGCTCATAGATACTAAAAAACAGGAAAGTGACGAGACACTAATGTAATATGAGGCATGTGTGCTATAAGAAATATACAAACAAAATATTCCAAAAGCACAGAGAGTGGAAAGATTTCTTCCTGCTCAGGAAATGAGAACACTTTCATAGCTGAAGGTGGTTGAGCAAAGTCTTAAAGGATGGACAGGACTTGGGCAGGCAGATAACAAAAGGCATTTAGAATGACTGGAGCAAACACCCAAAGGTAGGAAAACACCTGGAGTTGTCTTGTTTGGCTGGACACAGGGTGTCTAAAGGACTCAGTGAGAGATTTAGCTGAAAGAGTGGGATAAAGCCAAATCCCAACAAACCTTCAAAAGTCATGCTGTTGCCTCTACCTGGAAACTCATCTTCCCCTTCCTTGAATATCTAAATTTTACATAGTATTTATCCATCCTTGAGAATGTCATTTTCTTCAAGAAGTCTCCTTAACTCTGAGTTACGGTCCCTCTTATGTAGTCATACTGCACCCCTACTTCTCCCTCATAGTACTACTCATCATCTTGTAAATGCTGCTTCAGTTGTCTTTCCTACTAGACTGTGAGCTACATGAGGCAGGAACTAAACCTGCCTACATCCAATGTCTCATACAGCATCTACTAAATAATAGTGTATCAGTAAAAGTTTTCTCAGTTTATGAATAAACAAATGCATTAAAGCAAGTGGCTCTGATAAGAAGTTGAGACTATTTGGTAGACATTAGGGAAACAACAACAAAAAAAATTCAGACTCAAGAAGCTATATTTAGGAAGATTTCTCTGGAAGGAATGTATAGAAGTAGTTTGAAATCAGGACAGGGTTGAGACTGAGAGAACAGTCAATCCTGATATAATTAGGGAAGGAGAAATAAGTGTTTCAGGCAAAGAAAACAGTAATTCAGTTAAGAGGAAAGGTGATAAGCTTAGTAATGGGAAGGAAGGGACAAAGGAGAAGGAAACATCTACAAAAGGATTTCAAGCCTGAGAGGCAGGATAATTACATGTTAATAAAACTAGAAAATACTTGAGGAAATTCAGTTTTATGCAAGACAGAGGGATTAGTTTCAACCAACTGACTACGAAGGCATAGAGAGACATCCACATGGAGATGGATGTTGGGAGCATAAGAGAGGGGTAGTGGCCAGAGACACGGATTTTGGAGATGAAACCAGAGAGATAAGAGTTAACTAAATAAAATAACCAAGGAAGAAATAACAGTGAGAGAGAAATATGGAGCAAAAATGAAATCTTTGTGGATAACTAAGTTTAGAAAATAGGAGGTGGAGAAGAATCCATTGAAAGAGGTTCAAAGAAGCTTTAAGTAGAAGCTATCATCAGATACACAGAATGTTCCACAAGTAAAGAAAGCCAGTTAACAATGTCAAAAGAAGCTTCTAGATCTGGCAATAGGAAATCTACAGATGACCACTTAGTGTATAAATTCCATAGAGTGACAAGGAACAAAAACCAGATTGTGAAGGGCAAAGAACAAAAGGGATTTTTCACAAATGGGGTCAATGGCCTTGCAAGAAGTTTGCTGGGAACTCAAGGAGGGAGAGAAATTGGCAATCCAAGGGGTAGAGCAAAAGAGGTAATATTTTGCTCTATTTTAAGAAAAAGAGAGATTTGGATATGTTTTTAGGCTTATGCATTAGTGGAGGGAAAGA
>NW_006794081.1:0-235 GCF_000442215.2 Lipotes vexillifer | reverse complement strand
TTCTAAGGAACCTCCATACTGTTCTCCATAGTGGCTGTATCCATTTACATTCCCACCAGCAGTACAAGAGGATTCCCTTTTCTCTACACTCTCTCCAGCATTTACTGTTTGTACACTTTTTGATGTTGGCCATTCTGACTGGTGTGAGGTGATACATTATTGTGGTTTTGATCTGCATTTCTCTAATGATTAGTGATGTTGAGCGTCCTTTCATGTGTTTGTTGGCAATCTGTAT
>NW_006794079.1:0-1455 GCF_000442215.2 Lipotes vexillifer | reverse complement strand
GGTGCTCAAGGCTGTCCAGCAGTATCTGGAAGAAACACAGAACAAAAACAAGCCAGGGGATGGGAGCTCTGTGAAAACTGAAGAGGCTGATAGGAATGGCACTGACAGTGACAACAACAGGAAATGAGACCCGAAGGCAGGCAGGCCCCCGCCACGCCGTGAGAAGCATCCCCGCTCCCCTCTGCCGAGTCAATGGACTAAATTGCATTTTGTGCTATTTAAGTGTCTCTTGTCCAATCTGTGGAGACTGCCTGATACTTTTATGATCGATGTGTTTGCATTCCTGAAACGCAGCAGAAGAGCAATGGAGTGCTGGGACTATCAGAGGAAATTAATTCATGAAGGAAGAATGGCCCAGGTTTTACTTGCCCTCAGCCGAGGCTGTGGGAGAGAGTATTTTGCGTGATGCCTCGTGGACTCAAAGGCCATGGAAGGGGCCTTGCCGTAAATGGAATACCACCATTTATATTGCTTAGCAGGGCATTTGACTACTTTATCTGAGGCCAAAACACACACAGAGCTAACAAGTGCTATGATTAAAATGATCACTGTTGAAATTATTATCCATATAGCTAGTCCATAATGTTTCATGTTTGTCCTATGTGTGCTGTCGCTGTGCAGTGATCTTTATTTCCAGTAAGTGTGTTTCATGTAAATGATATAGTTTTGGTGAAATGCAACCTTTTCTATAAAATGTGGGCAGCATTTTAAAGGTTTCTTTTTAACCCTCTTTTGATAAGTCAGTGTGCCATATTTAATGTTTTTCATTGGCATTTGTATGTAAAATGTATCATATAATTTTTTTTACATAGGCCAGAAACCTATTGGAATCCGGGACTTAATTAATGAAGCTTTGCGTCAAGAGAGGATGGGTCTGCAGTCCAAAGTGAAACAGATAAAGGAACTTTTATTAAAGCCTGAGACTCAGGCCAAAATTAGGAGGGAGCTTTTTGAAGGAAGATTCATTAACAACAGTAATGAAGGAAATGATGTTGATTTCAGCGCAATTTTGACGTAAGCTCTACATTGCTATCTGGTACCAGAGTTTATGAAATCTTTTCAGCTCGTTAAATAGCTCTTTGGTAAATACCACAGAAGTGTTCTGATAGAGTCTGCGCAGCAGCAAACCAACATTGGTAAGGAGTTAACCATTTCTTACCAAAGAAAACTGATTCCAAACAAACAGTATTTTAAGGGTAACTTGTCTCCTGTTGACATGATTTTTGTTGTTAAATCAAAAGAAGCATTGTTCACATGTATCTATGTATCTAATGAGACTTTGAATGTTTATTGATCACTAGTACTTGAATGAACATTTATAAATGTAATTATTGCAGTCACTGGATAAGAATATTTTATAATGTCCGTATGTATTACTTTTCAGTGATCAAAATGTAATTTGCTTTTTCATTTCTTTTTTTTTTTTTTTTTTTTTTTTTTTTTTTTTTTTTTTTT
>NW_006794077.1:0-678 GCF_000442215.2 Lipotes vexillifer | reverse complement strand
AAATCCATTTACCCAACTAAATTCAGTCCAATCTTAGAAAATCCTGATCATGTATTACTGTTTCAGTATTTTTTTATTTTCATTCGTCCCACCTTTTTTTACTGAAAACATACATCTTACCTTCCTTAAAAGTTTTTTTTTTTTTTTTTTTACATTGAGTTACTTTTCTTGTTGACAGATTTATAACAGATGGAATAAGGTTTTATTTGACCGTTAGTAAACCTAGGTACAACAGAAGTATTACACTCAACATTGATGACTCTACAGACATGTCTATATTAAACCAACAAGTTTAAGCCACCTTCAATACCAGATATCAGTTTAGTACTGAATATTTTTCAGATGACATGAACCTGAAATTCATTCTGGCCAGATTATTTTTTACTTCTGAGTATTTATGTGTTTGATTTTTTTAAAAAGCCAATTAAGTAGAGCTCTTCTATGAATTAATTTTTGGCAATACCATACACCTACAACACACATATAGATACGTATGAAAATACAAACACAGAGGCCTCATTGTTCCCATTCCAAAATTTCAGTCCTGAGTCAGGTACAACATAAAATCCATCAGTTACAAGGGGTTGGATTCAAATTGGGCTTCTGGCAGCCCAGTGGAACAAATCAAGGTCACCAATCTAGATGGCTAAACCCTTTTTACTAGTGCTTATAGAAAAG
>NW_006794076.1:0-213 GCF_000442215.2 Lipotes vexillifer | reverse complement strand
GTGCTCATGGAACATTCTCCAGGATAGATCATATCTTGGGTCACAAATCAAGCCTTGGCAAATCTAAGAAAATTGAAATTGTATCAAGTATCTTTTCCGACCACAATGCCATGACACTAGATATCACCTACAGGAAAAAAAAACTAAAATATACAAACACATGGAGGCTAAACAATACACTACTTAATAACAAAGTGATCACTGAAGAAATCA
>NW_006794075.1:0-891 GCF_000442215.2 Lipotes vexillifer | reverse complement strand
GGAACGGGGACGGTTTAGGGTATAGTTTATTGTACAACAAGGTTTGAAGGTTAGCGTATGTGTCAGGGTACGGGTTAAGGTTAGCGTACGGGTTAGGATTAGGGCAATGTTTAGGGTAAGGCTTTGGGGAAGGGTTAGGTTTAGGGCACGTGTTAGTGTTAACGTACGGGTAGGATAGGGCACGGGTTAGGGTAAGGCTTCATGTAAGGGTTGGGTTAGGGTTAGGGAACGGGGACGGTTTAGGGTACAGGTTAGGATTAAGGTTAGGGTTAGTGTTAGCATTAGGGTTAGGGAACTGGGACTGTGTAGGGTACAGGTTAGGGTACGACAACAGTTTAGTCTTAGTGGACGTGTTGGGGCACGGGTTAGTGTTAGCGTACGGGGTAGGATGAGGGCACGGGTTAGGGTAAGGCTTTGGTCAAGGGTTAGGGTTAGGTTTAATTTTAGGGTTATGGAACGGGGATGGTTTAGTGCACATGTTATGATATGAGAACGGTTTCGGGCTAGCGTACGTGTGAGGGCACGGGTTAGTGTTAGCGTACGGGGTAGGATGAGGGCACGGGTTAGGGTAAGGCTTTGGTCAAGGGTTAGGGTTAGGTTTAATTTTAGGGTTATGGAACGGGGATGGTTTAGTGCACATGTTATGATATGAGAACGGTTTCGGGCTAGCGTACGTGTGAGGGCACGGGTTAGTGTTAGCGTACGGGGTAGGATGAGGGCACGGGTTAGGGTAAGGCTTTGGTCAAGGGTTAGGGTTAGGTTTAATTTTAGGGTTATGGAACGGGGATGGTTTAGTGCACATGTTATGATATGAGAACGGTTTCGGGCTAGCGTACGTGTGAGGGCACGGGTTAGTGTTAGCGTACAGGTTAGGATTAGAGCACGGGTTAG
>NW_006794074.1:0-417 GCF_000442215.2 Lipotes vexillifer | reverse complement strand
TAACCCTAAACCGTTGTCGTACCTTAAACTGTACCCGGAACCGTCCCCGTTCCCTAACCCTAAACCTAGCCCTAACCCGAACCCTAAACCTTACCCGAACCCGAGCCCTAATCGTAAACCATGCGGTAACACTAACCCTTGTCCTAACACATAAACTAACCCTAAACCGTTGTCATACTCTTACCTGTACCCTAAACTGTCCCCGTTCCCTAATCCTAACTCTAACCCTACCCGTTACCTGAAGCCTTGCCCTAACCAGTACCCAAATCCTAACCCGTACGCTAACACTAACCCGTGCCCTAAAACGTACGTTAACCCTAAACCTTTCTCGCACCCTACACTTTACCCTAAACTTTCCCCGTTACCTAACCCTAACCCTACCCCGAACCCTAACCCTTACCCGAACCCTTATCCTAA
>NW_006794073.1:0-244 GCF_000442215.2 Lipotes vexillifer | reverse complement strand
GGCTCATCGACAGCCTAATGACAAGCCGCCCCCAGGCCCCAGTGTCCCAGATCCCTGAGGGGAAGCTCATCGCCCACCCGGGAGTGGCACAGGATCCTCACGGGGTCCCCAGAAGCCCCCGCTCCCCGAGGGCCCCGAGCCAGCACCCACTCCCACACCCAGTCCGCCCCAGGCGCCCGGGGGACGGGTCTCCCAGGGGGCCGCTCGGCTCGCTTCGCAAGGCTGCCTCCCAGGGGAGGAGGAC
>NW_006794072.1:0-1008 GCF_000442215.2 Lipotes vexillifer | reverse complement strand
AGAATTAATGAAAATCATTATGGATAGGAGCAAAGGATGTGTACCAAGATGTTCACTAAAGCATTGTCTACAATTGTGAAAATGAAAACATATAAACTGTATAACAATAGGCATGAAGTATTTACTACTACATGGACTACTATGAAACCATTAAAATAATGATGTAGAAACAAAAGTGAAAAATGGGTTTTAAAATAAAACAATAACACTAATATTAGATTATTTAGTTATTATTCTGGGTCCAACCAGAAGAAAAACAAACAGTAATTTGAGCATGGAAAGTGTAATGAAAAAACTATTAATTATGAAAGAGGATTAGAGTAAGGAAGGAATGGCCAGCGACAAGTAAAGAGAAGGCCAAAACACACAGCAGAAATAAGGAGAGCCGCTAACCCTCCAGTTGAAAAGAAGACCTCTTCCTCCCTGCCCACAGGACTGAGGTCCAGACCCGGTTGAAAAGAGCATGACTGTGGCTCACTGGATGGTAAAGAAGCTGCTGTGGTGTCTCATGGTGGAACTTTCTGGAAATATGCCCTCTGTAAGTTGCTGGAAATCCACATTCTAGGGTTCCAGTAAAACTATGCACGGGGAGATTTCTCACCTGAGGCGCTACTCCAAAACTGCTTGATAGAAGATGCTGATGGAAGCGTGTTGTCCACTGTTCTCTCTGCGCACTGCCGAAGCCGACTACCGGAGAAGTTGTGAGCCCCGGGAGCAGGGCTGAGGACGCCCTCGGAGCTGCAGGAGTGAGTGGGTGCTGAAGACGCCACCAAGAGCCTTCCCAGCAAGCACTGTGGCATCACGAAGCAACACCTTCCTCAGGTGCCATCAATTAGGAAAACCTAACATCAAACGAACTGGCCAAGGAAAAACTGTTTAAAGGACCCATAGCACTTTTCACAGAGCAAGTAACAAAAGAGTGAATTTCGAGCTGAAAGGCGGTAACCAATGTTACCTCAAGAAAAATTAAATTAAAACGGAGTTTTTCTTTTTTTTTTTTTTTTTTTG
>NW_006794071.1:0-643 GCF_000442215.2 Lipotes vexillifer | reverse complement strand
TGTGTTCCTGTCTTGCTAGTTGTTCGGCATAGGGTGTACTGCACTGTAGCTTGCTGGTCATTGATTGGAGCTGGGTCTTGATGTTGAGATGGAGATCTCTGGGAGATTTTCAC
Organism: Lipotes vexillifer; assembly: GCF_000442215.2. Taxonomy (NCBI): domain Eukaryota; kingdom Metazoa; phylum Chordata; class Mammalia; order Artiodactyla; family Lipotidae; genus Lipotes; species Lipotes vexillifer. The sequence continues at coordinate 530 of NW_006794071.1, read as the reverse complement.
TGTTTGATATTACATTGAGCTGGGAGGTCTCTTGTGGAGCAGTGTCCTGAACTTGGCTTTCCCACATCAGAGGCACTGCCCTGACACCTGGCTGGAGCACCAAGAGCCTGTCATCTACATGGCTCAGAATGAAAGGGAGAAAAGCAAGAAAGAAAGAAAGAAAGAAGATAATGTAAAATAAAATAAAGTAAAATAAAATAAAATAATTAAAAAATAATTATTAAAAATGTTTTTTAAGTAATAAAAAAAGAAAGAAGAGAGCAACCAAACCAAAAAACAAATCCACCAATGATAACACGTGCTAAAAACTATACTTAAAAAAAAAAATCACCTGGCAGAAACCTAGGACAAATGGTAGAAGCAAAGCTATACAGACAAAATCACACACAGAATCATACATATACACACTCACAAAAAGAGAAAAAGGGAAAAAATATATATCTTTGCTTCCAACATCCACCTCCTTTATTTGGGTTGATTTGTTGTCTATTCAGGTATTCCACAGATGCAGGGTACATCAAGTTGATTGT
>NW_006794069.1:0-932 GCF_000442215.2 Lipotes vexillifer | reverse complement strand
CCTCCTCAAAGGCCCCCCCACTGTCAAGTTCCTTGGTTTGTCGAGAGGCAGACTTGGGGAGTGCGAGGAGCCCTACAGCGGGCTGCCCCGTGCCACACCTCCACGCCGCCCAGCGGGCGCCCCCCCCCCATCATCATCCCGCAAGGGCACGTTCCCGAGTCCTTCCTGGCTTGGTGGAGGGCCGTGGTGGAGAGAGCTGGGCCCAAGAGCGATCAGGAGAGGACGGGAGGAACAGCTATCACGGGCTCCACTCAGAGCACAGGAGGCAAAAAGCCCACGAGGCCTGGCGCTCCCTCAAAGGGTCTGCCACCGCCGGCCCCCACGGCGGGCTGGGCTGGCACTGCTGCTTCTCGGCGGTGAGGTGGGGCGCCGAGTGATCACGTCACGGGCGGGTGGCTTCACGGAGGCTGGAGCCCAGACCGGGCCCTGGTGCCGGTGCAAGCGGCCCGGGCCCCACCCCGTTCCACTCTCCCCGCTCCCGCAGGACACTGACCTCAAATGCTACGTGCCGATCACCTAGGGTTAACCGTACACAGGTGCTCGCCCATGCACCCCTTTCTTCCGGCTCCCCAGTCAGGATCTGACTCGAGAGCCTTTCCTACCACGGCCAAGAACTCCGGCACAGTACACCAGCGTCCCCGTGCCACGATCCCACCTGGGAGGCCCTCCTTCTTGGGCCTTGCTGAGCTAGCAGAATCACTGACTTTTTCCTCTGACGGAATAGACCATTTCGGACGGGGGGCGGGGGGGGGAAGGGGAGAGAGCAAAGAGCACGCACTCACCCGGAACACCGGCGCCTGGAGGTGACCGACGTCCCCGATTTCCCTCTCCCTCCTTTCCTTCCGCTCTGCCTCCTCTGCAACGAGAGAGAGCCGAAGGCCCATCACTCAGTGTGGGACCACCACGGCGCTGGTGAACGGGGGTGGGGGGTG
>NW_006794068.1:0-3625 GCF_000442215.2 Lipotes vexillifer | reverse complement strand
AAAGCGTCCCCATTCCCTAACCCTAACCCTAACACTTTCCCCAAGATTTACCCTAACCCATGCGCTAATCCTAACCTGTAGGCTAACACTAACCCATGTCCTAACACGTACGCTAACCCTAAACCATTGTTGTACCCTAACATGTACCCTAAACCGTCCCCGTTACCTAACCCTAACCCTAACCCTTACCCTAACACTTACCCTGAGCCTTACCCTAAACCGTGCCCTAAACCTAGCCCGTACGCTAACACTAACCCATTCTCTAACACGTACGCTAAAGCTAAACCATTGTCATACACTAACCTGTACCCTAAACTGTCCTGGTTCCCTAACCCTAACCCTAACCTTAACTCTTACCATTAGCCTTACCCTAAACTATGCCCTAATCCTAACCCGTACGCTAACACGAACCCGTGCCCTAACACGTACGTTAACCCTAAAGCGTTGTCTTACACTAAACTCTACAATAAACCATCCCCAATCCCTAATCCTAACCCTAAACCTAACCCTAACACGTACCCGAAGCCTTACCCTATCCCGTGCCTTAAACATAACCCGTACACTAACACTAACTCTTACCCAAACACTTACCCAAAGCCTTGCCCTAACCCGTGTCCTAATCCTAACCCGTAGGCTAACACCAAACCTTGTCCTAACACGTACGCTAACCTTAAACCGTTGTCGTACCCTAACCTGTACCCTAAACCGTCCCCGTTCCCTATCCCTAAACCTAACCATAACCATAACCCTAACGCTTACCCTTAGCCTTGTCCTAAACCGTGCCCTAATCCTAAGCCTTACACTCACACTAACACGTGCCCCAACTTGTACGCTAACCCTAAACCATTGTCATACACTCACCTGTACCCTAAACCGTCCCCATTCCCTAACCCAAACTATAACCCTAACCCTAACCCTTACATGCCCCAACACGTACGCTAACCCTAAACTATTGCTGTACACTCACCCGTACCCTAAACCGTCCCCATTCCCTAACCCTAACTCTAACCCTAACCCTAACCTTTACCCTTAGATTTACCCTAAGCCGTGCGCTAATGCTAACCCGACGCTGTGACCGGTGCCCTAATACGTACACTAACCCTAAAGCATTGTCGTACCCTAACCTGTACCCTAAACTGTCCCCATTCCCTAACCCTAACCCTAACAGTTACCCAAAGCCTTACCCTAACCCATGCCATCATCCTAACCGGTAGACTAACACTAACCAGTGCCCTAACACATACGCTAACCGTAAACCGTTGTTGTACCCTAAACCGTACCCTAAACCGTCCCCTTTCCCTAACCATAACCCTAAACCTAACACTAACACAAACCCTTACCCTTAGCCTTACCCTAAACCGTGCCCTAATACTAATCCGTACGCTAACACAAGCCCATGCCCTAACAAGTACACTAACCCTAAACCACTGACATACACTAACCTGTACCCTAAACCGTACCCGTTCCCTAACCCTAACCCTAAACCTAATCCTACCATTAACACTTACCGTTAGCCTTAACCTAAACCGTGCACTAAACCTAACCCGTACGCTAACACTAACCTGTGCCCTACTACGTACGCTAACCCTAAAGTGTCAACATACCCTAACCTGTACCATAAACCGTACCCGTTCCCTAAACCTACTACTAACACTAATCTTATACCAACCCTTACCGTTAGCCTTACCCTAAACTGTGCCCTAATCCTAACCAAAGACTAACACTAACCTGTACCCTAATAGGTATGCTAAACCTAAAGCATTGTCGTACCCTAACCTGTACCCTAAACTGTCCCCATTCCCTAACCCTAACCCTATCCGTAACCCTTACCCATAGCCTTACCCTAAACCTTGCCCAAATGCTAACCCGTATGCAAACAGTAACCCGTGCCCTAACACGTACGTTAACCCTAAACATTTGACGTACCCTAACCTGTACCCTAAACAGTCCCCATTCCCTAACTCCAACCCTGAACCTAATCGTAACCCTAAAACTTACCGTTAGCCTTACCCTAAACCTTGCACTAAACATACACCATACCCTAACACTAACTGGTGCCCTACTACGTACGCTAACACTAAAGTGTTGTCATACCCTAATCTGTACCCTAAACCATACCCATTCCCTAACCCTAACCCTAAACCTAATCGTACCATAACCCTTACCGTTAGCCTTACCCTAAACCATGCCCTACTCCTAACCTGTAGGTTAAGACTAACCCGTGCCCTAACACGTACGCTATCCCTAAACCATTCTCGTACCCAAACCTGTACCCTAAACCATCCCCGTTCCTAACCCGAACCCTAAACCAAAGCCTAAACCTAACCCATAACCTTAGCATTACGCTAAATCGTGCCCTAATACTAACCCATAAGCTAATACTAACCCGTGCCCTAACACGTATGCTAACACTAAAACATTGTCGTACCCGAACCTGTACCCTAAACCGTACCCATTCACTAACCCTAAGCCTAACCCTAACCCTTACCCTTAGCCTTACCCTAAAACGTGCCCTAAACCTAACCCGTACACTAACACTAAACCGTCCCCTAACACGTTCGCTAACCATAAACCGTTGTTGTACCCTAACCTGTACCCTAAACCGTCCCTGTTCCCTAACACTAACCCTAACCCTAGCCCTAACCTTAACATTACCTGAAGCGTTACCCTAACCCGTTCCCTAATCCTAACCCGCATCCTAACACTAACCTGTGCCCTAAAACGTATGCTATCCCTAAAGTGTTGTTTTACCCTAAACTATACCTTAAACTGTCCCCATTCCCTAACCCTAACCCTGACCCTAACACTTACCCGAAGCCTTACCTTAACACGTGCGCTAATCCTAACCCATAGGCTAACACTAACCCACGCCCTAACATGTACGCTAATCCAAAGCCCTTGTCGTACACTAACCTGTACCCTAAACCATCCCCGTTCCCTAACCCTAACCCTTACCCTTAGCCTTACAGTAAACCGTGCCCTACTCCTAACCCATACGCTCACACTAAACCATGCCCTAACACATTCGCTTACCCTAAACCACTGTCGTACCCTAACCTGTACCATAAACCGTGCCCGTTCCCTAACCCTAACCCTTACCCTTAGCCTTACAGTAAACCGTGCCCTACTCCTAACCCATACGCTCACACTAAACCATGCCCTAACACATTCGCTTACCCTAAACCACTGTCGTACCCTAACCTGTACCATAAACCGTGCCCGTTCCCTAACCCTAACCCTTACCCTTAGCCTTACAGTAAACCGTGCCCTACTCCTAACCCATACGCTCACACTAAACCATGCCCTAACACATTCGCTTACCCTAAACCACTGTCGTACCCTAACCTGTACCATAAACCGTGCCCGTTCCCTAACCCGAACCCTAACCCTAATCTTAACACTAACCCTACTGTTAGGCTTACCCTAAACCGTGCCCTAATACTAACCGGCACGATAACACTAACCTGTGCCATAATACGTACGCTAACCCTAAAGCATTGTCATATGCTAACCTGTACCCTAAACTGTCGCCGTTCCCTAAACCTAACCCTAACCCTAACCTTTACCCTTAGCCTGACCCTAAACCTTGCCCTAATGCTAACCCGTACGCTAACAGTAACCCGTG
>NW_006794067.1:0-368 GCF_000442215.2 Lipotes vexillifer | reverse complement strand
AAAGAATAAACAGAGACAAAAGGATAGGGACGGGTCCTGCACCAGTGGGAGGGAGATGTGAAGGAGGAAAAGTGTCCACACACTAGGAAGCCCCTTTGCGGGCAGAGATTGCGGATGGCGGAGGGGGGGAGCTTTGGAATCGCAGAGGAGAGCACAGCAACAGGGGTGCGGAGGAAAAAGCGGAGAGATTCCAGCAAAGAGGATCAGGGCCGACCGGCACTCATCAGCCCGAGAGGCTTGGCTGCTCACCCGCCGGAGTGGGCGGGGCTTCGTTCGGAGCGCGGGGAGAGGACTGGGGTTGGCGACGTGAACACAGCCTGCAGGGGGTTAGTGCACCACGGCTGGCCGGGAGGGAGTCCAGGGAAAAG
>NW_006794066.1:0-246 GCF_000442215.2 Lipotes vexillifer | reverse complement strand
TTGCCAACAGCCACTCTGGAGAATTGTATGGTGTTTCCTGAAACATCAAAAAAACAAAGGCACATAGCCTGGGGAACTAAGCTTAGGAAAATTGAAATGAAAAAGACAGAGCCACCCCAAAGTTTGGGGCTGCTCTCTTTACAAGAACCTCATCCACGGTACAAGATGAATATCCCAGAAAGTGAAAAATGGATCCCCAAGTGGTGGCACTTACCTGCAATGGAATATCATTCAGGATTGGAATCA
>NW_006794064.1:0-305 GCF_000442215.2 Lipotes vexillifer | reverse complement strand
GCAGGCTTCCCCCTCCGCGCGGTAGCGCGGGTTCCGCGCCCAGACGCCCACGCCCACCGAGGCGCCCGCGAGGACCAGGAGCTTCCACAGCCAGATGGGGGCGAACACGGCCCAGTAGCTCCACTGGATGACGCCGTCCAGGCGGAGGGGCAGCAGCACGGAGAAGAGCAGCAGGCAGGCGTAGATGAGGAACTTACTCGGGTTGAAGTCCTGGAACAGGCCCCTGGGGTTCATGGCGAGGCCGCTGCCCGCTCCCCGGCAGGCGCCGCGTCTGCGCCGTTCCCGGCCCGCCGCTTCCCCCGCCG
>NW_006794063.1:0-236 GCF_000442215.2 Lipotes vexillifer | reverse complement strand
GATTCACTTTGTTATAAAGGAGAAACTAACACACCATTGTAAAGCAATTATACTCCAATAAAGGTGTTAAAAAAATTAAACAAAATTAAAAATTCAGTTCCTTGGGACTTGCCTGGCAGTGTAGTGGTTAAGAATCTGCCTGCCAATGCCGGGGAAACGGGTTCGAGCCCTGCTCCGGGAAGATCCCACATGCCGCGGAGCAACTAAGCCCGTGAGCCACAACTACTGAGCCTGCG
>NW_006794062.1:0-3381 GCF_000442215.2 Lipotes vexillifer | reverse complement strand
AAAAAAAAAAAAAAAAAAAAAAAAAAAAAAAGATGCTCAACATCATTAGTCATTAGGAAAATGCAAATCAAAATAACAATGAAATACCACTTCACATCCACTAAGATGGCTTTAATCAAAAGCCAGACACTAAATATGTGTCGACAAGGTTGTGGAGAAAGTGGAACATTCATTCATTTCTAGTGGGAATGTAATGTTTAGTCACTTTGAAAAATAGCTCGGCATTTACTAGATTGCTGTACATAGATTTACCACATGACCCAGCAATTCCATTCCTAGGTATATATGCAAGTGAGACAAAAACACATCCACCAAAAACTTGTACATAAATGTTCATGGCAGGATTATTCATAATTTCCAAGTGTAAACAACCTAAATGTCCATAAAGTGATGAATGTATAAACAAAATATGTATAGTCTTACACTGAAATGTTATTCTGCCATAAAAAGGAATGAAGTACTGATACCTGCTACAACATGGATGGATCTTGAAAACATTACACTAAGTAAAAGAAGCCTGTCATAAAAGACTATATATTGTATAACTGCATTAATATGAAATGTCCAGGCAAATCAATAGAGATGTAAAATATAGATTAGTGGTTACCCAGGTAAGGGAGAGGGGAGAACAAGGAGTGAGTGTTAATAGGTACAGGGATTATTTTAGGAGTGATGAAAATGTCCTAAGCTGAGATTGTGCTGAAGGTTGGTTAGCTCTGTCCATATACTTAAAAATATTTAAAATTGTATTCCTTAAATGGGTCAATTTTATTATATGTGGATTGTATCTCAATAAAGACTTTTTTTTAAAGCGAAGGACTAGGGAAGGAAATTCATGTATCTGGGGAGAGAGGAGGTGAAGGCCAGAACTGAACTGTGTTTCCTCTTTCCAAAGCCCAGCCAGAATATTTGTGAGTGTTCATAATTTTTGGTTGTGTGGCTATTTGTATATTTGCAAAATGAAGTGATTTCACTCCCTTAATGTCACATATGCCTTTATTGTAAAACATCCCAAACTTTAAGTAACCTGAATAAGATTATTTTCCTTAAAACCCAAATAGGACATTTAAAACACTTCCCTGGATAATACCTCACTCCATTTTCATACTGGCTTCACATCCTTTAACCCAGAATGATTATGAGGATTGTCTTTGATATCTATATTGACATATGAGTCAAGTATTTTAAAATGTGGGCTCTCTAGCTATAGCACTTGGATACCAATTTGGTTCCACAACTTACAAACTGTGTGATCTTGGAAAAGTTCTTAACCTCTTTGCGTCTCAGTTTCTTCATCTGTAAAATGGGAATAATAATGATACCTACAATGTAAAATTGGTGTGATGTACCTGACACATAGTGAGCACTCACAAATATTAACTATTATTGTATCATTTAGAGCCAATATATTTCTAAATATGTGGTTTCCACAATTAATGAACTGAGTTAGGAAACTTTTGGGGGAAGATAAAGCAACCTTTTCAAAATTCCCAAATACCAAACACCAATAGCACTTAAACTTTTAGCTAAAGACTCTGTACTGGGTTTGGAATAGTGCCTCCAGGAACTTTATTTGTTTTTTAAAAAGGATATTATTTGGTTTAGTTTTTTCTGTGTTGTCCATTTATTTTTTGTTTGTTTTGTTTCCAGAGTGATAGTACATGATTTTCTATATGTAGCAGTTTGAGTAGAGAGATGGTAATTACATGTTTCTTTCCTACACCTTGAGGAAATTATGTATCTCTCAAATATCATCAGCAGGTCCCTATTATAAGTGAAGTAGAAACATGCCACACTGTATGCAAATATCAAATATTATGTTGAACACCTGAAACTAATATAATGTAATATGTCAATTATACCTCAATTAAAAATAAATTAAATTTTAAAAAAACACGTCACACTAACACTTTGAATCTGGCAAATAAAGTTTCTACTACCTTTTCAAGTATAAAAGGTCATACGATTATAGAAACAGATTCAATAGAGCAGGAATAATTGTAAGATTTATTTTATTCATCCTCCTCTATTCAAGCACCTATTCCCAAAAGTAACAGTTACTTTATTCTCTAAAACCTTTTGAGATGGAAATGTATTTTTCTTGGCAACCTCTTCCAGTGTCTTATAATCTGTACAGCCAAATAGTTCTTTCTAAAGCAAGTTCAGAGTAAAGAAAAAAATTGAACACACTTCTATTTCTGATTCTTTCTCTATACATGATTTGTTTTCCATAGAAGCTGCCTGAATTTTATTATCACTTTTGTGAGATGTTTGAAGCCATTAATGCTAGAATATTTTAACAGGAGCAAAAAAGTCTAAAGGCAAATTGTTCTTCATGTCTTCATTGAGGTATACTGAGGTTTTCATGGTTTCTCTCACCGCTCCCCTGAAATTCTTAAATATGTTATTCTAATTGCTGTAAATCAAACATTTTGAACATATCAATTCCATATCTTAGGTATAAATTTGACAGGAAGGCTCAATACCATATCTGAGGCATAAATTTAACAGGAAGATTCAATTTCTATATATACTTCAGCTTTCCACAAGTTATTTAGTTGTTAGGAAGCCAGCCCAAAAAGAAACAGAATGCATTACTAGTGTCTGAAACTCTGAAAAGGCTAACCTGGTGGCACAAAAATGGAGATACCATCAAATGGAAAATAAAGAGTTTACATTAAAATGTAAAAACAATTATTAAACAAATAAGAGAAATGATTGGTAGAAAAGTAAGTAGGATAAAATTAGAAAATATCTTGAGTTAAATAGGAAAGTAGGGGGAACATGCAAGTGATATTCATCATTTACTCAGCATATGTGATCTGAGCACCTACTATGTTCCAGGCACTGAAGATTCAGCATTGAGCAGAACAGAAAACACGCTCACCTTCATGGGACTTACCTTCCAAGCAGGAAGATTGAAAACAACAAATTATTAAACAAAGTTATAGAAAACATAATGTCAGGGATTGATAAGTACTTTGAAGAAAAAATAAAGCAGGTTAAAGGGAGGGAGGGAGGAAAGGTAGCGCTCAAGATAGGGTGGTAGGGAATGTCTTTTGAGGTGCTGTAATTTTAGCAAAAGTCAGAATACAGTGAGAGTTGAACCACACAAACATGTGCAAGGAAAGTATTCCAGCTCAGGAACCTCCAAGAGCAAAGAGTCTTGGAGGTCCTGTCCTCATATTTAGAACTTTCAAAGAACAGAAAGACCAGTGTGGGGACTTCCCTGGCGGCCCAGGGGTTAAGACTTCACCTTCTAATGCAGGGGGTGCAGGTTCAGTCCCTGGTCGGGTAGCTAACGTCCCACATGCCTTGCGGCCAAAAAACCAAAATATAAAACAGAAGCAATACTGTAACAAATTCAATAAAGACTTTAAA
>NW_006794061.1:0-1435 GCF_000442215.2 Lipotes vexillifer | reverse complement strand
GCTGAGCCTGCGCGTCTGGAGCCTGTGCTCCGCAACGGGAGAGGCCACAACAGTGACAGGCCCATGTACCGGAAAAAAAAAAAAATGTGCAGGAAATCATAGCATTAGAAAAATCATCATTTTGTAACTCCTAATGTAATATTTGAGCCAGGAAAAGATCATTAGTGGATGAAAGCATTAGATGAAAGGGTTTATGAGGAATTTTATAATGGAGGCATCAGCTTGTCGCCACCGGAACTCAATGATCAATCTTAGCATCATAAAAGTGGGACAACCAGATGTGTATGCTTCCTGCTGTGATATAATATGAAGCATCCAGTTCTACCTTTGAAATACTTTTACCAATAAAGTTAAACAGTCATCTATTAAAACTCCCAGAGCTAACTTCCAATCAAATGTAATACATTAACTTAACTTGGATGAAGCAAATGTAGTAAAATCATGATAATTACTGAATCTGGGTGTAAAGTACAGAGGGAGTCAATGATCTATTTTTCCTAATTTTGTGTATATTTAAAAACTTTATAATTGAAAATAACCATTTAACAGAATCGGGATGTTACATTCTTATATATCTTAAACCCCAAAAATATTGCCCCTTAGTGGTATATAGAGGCTAACCAGACCCTAAAACATTATGAGAGGGATGATTTTTTAATCTGATATTTATTGGAGTTGGCACCAGCCAACAATAAGAATTGCATTTTTCACTGAAATTTAAGGGGCCAAAGTAGATGACCAGAGACAATAGCCCAGCTACAGCAGAAATAAATTGAACCCATAATGACTGGTACCAATAATGATAACATTTATTAAGTGCATATTCTGTGCTGGGCACTGTGCTATGTACTTTACCTCATTTCAATTATGATCATCACAACATAGTGAATATTGATATCTCCAGTTTAAAGGTCAACTAAGGCTAAGAAAGATGTTAATTATTTTGATTAAGATCACAGAGCTAGAATACGGAATTCAAACCCAGCACTTACACCACAAAGATCATATTTTTATTTCTACACCAGGAGCAGTCTGTACTCATATCCATGACCCCATTCCCCACAACCCCATATTTCCCACAAAACCACAAAGAGTTTATTGCAAGCATGGTTAATGTAAATACATAATGATGTACTCCTATACAGTTTCAAGAAAGAAAAGTATACAATCTCAGCATCTGAATCTCTCTACTTTATATGAGTTTTGGAGGGAGAAAAAAACTGCCTTCCACTATCGTGATTAAAAATGTAGGTGCGCGGGCTTCCCTGGTGGCGCAGTGGTTGATAGTCCGCCTGCAGATGCAGGGGACGTGGGTTCGTGCCCCGGTCTGGGAGGGTCCCGCATGCCGCGGAGCGGCTGAGCCCGTGGGCCGTGGCCGCTGAGCCTGCGTGTCCGGAGCCTGTGCTCCGCGGCGGGAGAGGCCACAGCAGTGAGA
>NW_006794060.1:0-7607 GCF_000442215.2 Lipotes vexillifer | reverse complement strand
CATGGCCGCTGGGCCTGCGCGTCCGGAGCCTGTGCTCCGCAACGGGAGAGGCCACAGCAGGGAAAGGCCCGTGTGCCGCAAAAAAAAAAAGGGAGGACAATTACAGAAACTCTGCTCTGTTGAACAGCAGGGGCATCTGGTTTTAGAAACTGCGCTAACATCACATTGTCTGACGAGCTCTCCTTTATGGGTTGCAAAGGATTCCGTGCAGCTCTAGAGCTCTCTTAATGAGCAGATAAGAATTCTATTGGAGTTAGCACTTAAGCGATTTGTGGTTCCGCTGGACATCCTTTTTTTTTTTTGTCATTTTTCTAAACTCCTTTTTTTCATTGAGGTATAGTTGGTTTACAATGTTTCATTAGTTTCTGCTGTGCAGCAAAGTGACTCAGTTACACATATTCTTTTTCGTATTCCTTTCCATCATGGTTTATCACAGGTTATTGAATAGAGTTCCCTGTGCTCTACCATAGGACCTTGTTGTTTATCCATTTGATATATAATAGTTTGTATCTGCTAATCCCAAACTCCCAATCCTTCCCTCCCCCACTCCCACCCCTTGGCAACCACAAGTCTGTTCTCTGTGCCTGTGAGTCTGTTTCTGTTTCGTAGATAAATTCATTTGGGTCATAGTTTAGATTCCACATAGAAGTGAGAGCATATAACAATTGCAGTTGGACATTCTTAAGTGCTTCTCAGGACATTCTGCTTTCTAAGCTATCCTTGCTATTATCCCAGTAAACTTGTTGTCACACTGGCTTTGCAAAGTCTTGAAAAATTATTTGCTAAGCAAAGGTCCACCTTGGCCCAGAGCTCACTTAAATAATCCCTGATCAGCGGGCATGTCCTTGCTGGTGATGGACGTTGGTGCCGGACGTGAACAGTACTGGTCTCTTGCTCTGGTTCAAGGCTCCTTGGGCAGCAGGGGTGGAGAGTCCATCGCTGTCAGCAGTACCACTTCCTGGGTGCGAGCTGTAGTCCTAGTTTCTACTGCTTTCCTCATGCCGGCCCTGTGCTCCTTCACACACGTTATCTCATTGGATCTCGGTGATGTTACCAAGTAACCATTGTCACTACCCGCACTGTACCCATGAAACCCAGGGCTGGTGAGAGAAAGCAGACCCTGGTCTGCCCGACCCTCAACCTCAACTGATCCGGATCCCATTACCCTGTAGTGGGTCAGCAGGGTGGGCGTTGACCCCCAGCTTACAGAAATAGAACCCCAGTTGCAGGGGGATGATGTCATTTGTCCTAAGGCACGTGCCTAGTGAATGGCAGGGTCAGGGCCTGGTCCCTGAGCCGGGGAGCTGTCTACAGACCCACCGAGCATCCACTCCTGTCTTATCTTGTGGAAGACAGGCTCGGATGGAGCCTTTCTCAGAGCCAAGCTCGCTCCTGCAGAAAGCTCCATCTCCCGCACCCCAGGGCAGGCCCAGGGCCCCATCTGGAACACCCCGCCCTTGCCTCACCTGCCCTGGCCTCAGTGGGAACAAGCACAAAGGGCCCTGGACAGTCAGTGGCCTCGGCAGCCACAGTGCAGACTCCCGCTGTCTCTCTCCCTCCAATTTGGAGATTCATTTGGCCAAGACAGCCCTCGTTCTTCCCAGCCCTGAAGGTGCAGGCCATCATGCACTTGCCTGCAAAGGAGCCCAACCTGGTGCCCTCGACCCCACCCCCTCGGAGGTGCCGGGGGACAGTGCCCGGTTCGGAAGACTCGTAAAACAAGCATATTTTCTCCTTAAGTGAAATTCACTCTGGGTCTATCCAAGCTCCTCTCGGCATTTTAATGCTTTAAAAGATTCAGCTTTCTCTCTGGGTGAATTTTCTTCCAAGAAAATATTAAGATTAAGCTTTGAAAGCCTGCACTGTGGTCTGAGTGCCAGACCAGGCCCTCTGAGCCTGGTGAGCGTAAATATTTAAAGAGATGCTATTACAGGGAACAGAGCTCTCTCAGGAAGCGTGGGACCGCAGGGGGCCGTGGGTGCCGAGAAGGACATCTGCAGCCTTGCCCGACAGGAGCACCTGGCAGGGAGCTGTCTGACCCTCAGGTCATTCCTGACAATGGCCCTGGGATCCAGCGATGGGGCTGATGGCAATGCCAGCCCCGCCGGACACCCTCCCGGGCGCCGGGAGCAGCTCCTGCTTCAGTCTTCTCAGGCCGAGGAGGTGACACTGTGATGGGCCCGATCTTGCAGGGAAGGGGGAAACTGAGGCACACAAAGACTGAGCGAGCTGCCTACGTGCAATCCAGCACCAGCCAGGACAGCACGATTTGCTTTTGCTTCTGCATTTTGGGCAACCCCAGAACGGCACTGCCAGAAGGAACACAGACCCGTCGGTTCAAACTCCTCATTTGGCAGAAGGGAAACCGCAGCCCAGACTCATCCGGGGGCGGGACGGTGGGGAAAATCAAGTCAGACCTTGTCTCTCAAGCCTTCATTCATCCGTTCGTGCAATCGCCCATTTCGTAGACGTGCGTGGCTCAGAGTGGACGCCCAAATCAGTGAGTGAGTGAATGAAATTGTCTCGGTGCCAAGCACAGTACTGGACACTGGGGCCCCAAGTTGGGGGGACCATGGGTCCTGATCCAAAGCGTGGAGTGGGAAACACAGGCAAGCCAGGGGCAGGTGCTGGGTTGACGGGGCTGCTGTCCAACGGAAGCTGTGTTGGGTCCATCTCTGAGTCCAAACAGGCTGGGGGAAGGATCGGGTGGCTGGAGGCCAGCGGGTCAACCAGCAAGTGAGGGATCCACACCTGAACAGCTGAAAGAAGCTGGTCCGTATAAGCACATGTAGAAACACGTGGGCTTCCCCTGGAAGACATTCTCCATCTTATCAAATATCCCAGACCGGGGAGCATCCTTTGCTGTCTTTCCTCTGTTGGGGGGCGTGGTCTCTCCATTCTGCCTTTTCACATGCTAGCCTTCAGGAACCATCTCTCTGCTGGGAGCAGGCTATAGCTCTGCAGACCAGCATCCAGGGTGTGGAACGGGGAGCCCTGATAACTTGGCTGATAACTTCCTTTTTCTAAGTGTTAGTTTCCATATCTGCAAAGTGGGAACAATAGCAAAGACTCACCCTCCGGTCAGCACCCAGCACACGGTAGAAGCCAGATAAATGTATCTCTATCCCCCCATCATGCATCTCTGTTCGACATCCCCATGCTCTGTTCTGGGCCTGGGCCCCTGCCCTCTGACGCAGGGGCAACCTAATGAAAGAACAGCCAGGGAAATAAAGGGTCCTGAAACCTGGGCAGAAGAGGAAACTGGGTCCAGCAGGGGCCCTGGGATGCTCTCTGGGAGGGCCCCCCCCCACAAGGCAACGGCTCCTTAGCCGAGATGTCTGAAGGGTACAAACCCCAGTCTATACTAGGCAAGAGGTGAGGCTGCTGCAGCCTCTTCCAGCCAGGCCTTCTCTTTCAGTCAACGCTCACAGCACCTGTTGCCAGGACGCACCCTTCCAGAGCTTTGTGAAATGCCAACAACTGCCGACCTGCCTGGCTCAGAGTGCCCATCCAGTTGAGGACACAGCTCTCTGCCACACGACCTGGCAGGTCACACCTGGCGCCCTGCGCAAGGCTGCCTCAGGGCGGGGTGGGGTGAGGGGGAGACTTCCGTGTCACAGCCATATTAGGGCCCTGAAGCGGTTTGTCCCTACGCCACTGAAGCTTCTCTTATCTCGCGGGGCCCCTCCCTGGCTCTTCCTCCCTCCCTGACTGCACCCCCCTCGGAGACCTGCATCTTGCCATTGCCAGTGCCGGAGGCGCCCAAATTCCTTAGCTCATGGCCCCTTCCTCTGTCTTCAAGGCAGGCAGCGTGGCAGCCTCCGGTCTCTCTCTCTCTCTGAGCCTCTGCTGTCACATGTCCCTCTCTCCCACGCCTCCCTGCCAGCAGGAACAACACTTCATTAAAGCCACATCTGCAGGAACAGGGACCAGGGAAACACCAGAAGCGGATCCTTGTGGGGAGACGTGACACCCAATTGGCCAGGAGTTACCATCAGATTTTGGAAACCACTCAGTGTAGAGGCCTTAGTCAGTGCAGGATTTGGCCCATGTGGGGAGAGTCAAAAAATATTGAGACCAGACACCCCCTCCTTGGAGGCCCAAACACATTTGCTTTGACCTTCCTGGCCCCAAACCACTGGCTGACCCGGAACGCGGCCCAGGAGATCGGCAGGTGGCACATCCAGTAAATGGGGCGGGCTGGCCCCGGACAGAAAACCTGCGGCTCTTCCAGGCGGCCTCTGGGTGTTTGGAGGATCTGGTCCATCAGATCTCACAGTACGACAAGCAACTGTCTCAGAGCCAGAGCTCGGCTGATATGCAAGCCCGCCCATCGGAGCCCCAGGGCCACCTTCCGCTTGACCCAGGACGTGGGAGATGATTGCTGGCTCCACTGCAGTGGTGACCCCTCTGGCTACTCAGCCCCTCTGTCCTGTGGAGTCCCCTTCCATGGGAGCCTCGAGGCTTCCTTTGCCTCGGTTGATGCCAATGCCGGTTCCAACCTCCACGCAGGAGCTGCTCCAGTGACCGAGGCAACGAGACAAGGCTCCATCGGGCCTCACGTCACTGGGACAAAGGCTCTCCCGCCACCATGGTACCCAGTGCACAGATGCTGTCGAAACTTGATGGTTAAACCCTCTGAATTCCTTGACCGGGGCTCATGGAAGATGGAAGACATTTCAAGATAGCAAGAAACTGTCTGTATCACAAGACAAATAGTCGTTGCACGTATTTCAACCACCTGTTGTCACTTGCCTGTGTAACTTCCTCATGGGTGTAAATACCCACCCTCGCGTTCACTCAGTCACAGTCTGGAGCAGCTGCTATGGGCCTGAGCCTGGAGGGAGGAAGAGAGCCTGGCCCCTGCCTTCACGGGCCAGGGACCCAGCAGGGGAGTCCCGGGTGGAGTCCTGGGACAGTCCTAGCAGGGGACAAAGGGGCCAGTCACGGAGGGGAGGGAGCCCCTGACATGCTGGGAATAGAGAAGAGCTCTCGGCAGCAGTGGAATTTCAACAGAGACTTAGAGTGTCTGCAGAGAAGTCATCTGGAGGGGGTGCGGTGTGGGGAGGGCTTCACTCCCCGCAGGTGTGTAAAGCAGCTACCCGGGTTAAGTGCCCAGATGAACGAAAGGCATGGGGTCTGATTGCTCCAAATCCCAGACTTTGTGAATCTTGGAAACTCTCCATCTCTGCTCCCCAATTTCATTCTCCAAATGCCCTCCACGCCTCAGCTGGACCCTGTCAGCTGAAAACATGTCTGAGTAACCACGGCTGCTCCCCAGCCCCCACCTTTTTTCCCCTTTTCTTCTCTTTCACATGCAAAATCAGATTCGTGTGCCAGCTTTGGAAACTGATTTCTAGAGAAGTGGCTCTCTGAAGCTGTGGACACACCACATCGTAAACAGCTGCAGCTGACCCACATTTCAGGGTCAGCAGAAACCATTATAGCCACCCCAATTATTGCATAACGCACTAATTATCAGCCTTATAAAGAATCTTCATCAACCCAAGATTCATTGGAGCTCTCCGGAAGATGGGGCCTCATACAGCCCAAAGTGGCTTCGAGGGACCAGCATGTAAGGACGTCTTCAAAAAGGCCACCATCCAGCCTGTCTCAAATGGCCCAACACAGAAAATGCCCATTTTCCTTTTTCCGCACATGTGTCCTGATGCCTGGGGAGCCTGCAAGGAGGAGAGGAGAGACAAGCCCAGTGGACCATCTAATACGAGCCTGACAGCGGTGCTCAAGGTCAGGGCCATCATCACGCCCATTTTACAGATGAGGAGACTGAGGCTCAGAGAGGTAAGGAGGTCAGGTAGAGGACCGAGGTGGCTGTGGTGTGTCTACCTGGGAACATCCGGACAACAAAGACCAGGTGAAAAGACCAGAGCAGCGGCCCCAGGTTCTTCCCCTGGGCCAGAGCCCTCCTGAGGACTCCAAACGAATGACGGGCGCGTCACTCAGAGCAGCCTCTCTGTGGCTGCGGCTGGACCATGCCCTGAGCCCCCGGCCTGTCCGGGGTTGTGTCCTTGAGAGACAAGGGTCACCTTCTATCCTTTGTCCAAACCGTGGAAATGGCACTTCTAGGGCCACACTTGGGCTGAAGATTTCGGGGGCTCTCTCTCCCGGCCGATTCGCTGCCTCATGTGGAAAGAAGAATCTTTCCAGAGCCAAGAACTTCCCCGTGTCATCAGCATCTTTCGCCTTCCCCGATAACCCAACTCCACGGCTTAAAAAGTGTGCTACGGCCTGGGAGGCACAAAATACCAAAATCCCCGTGGGGAAAATGTATTGAGGTGCACGATGACATTCTGCAGGGTGCCTGGCAAAATCCCATGGAGACTCTGGCCACGTGCGGTGACGATCCGTCTGCCTGGGGTTGGAGCGACACTGGGCATCGTCCTGCTGACCCCAGAGGCTGCCGGGCACAGAGAGATCCTACCGGCTGCAGGCCTCTGGGGTCCGGGCAGTGTCCTCAGGTGAGAAAGGAAGGAATCTGACCCCTGAGGAGAGGCCACCTGTGCCGGCTCCACTCACCCTGAGAGATGTGAAAGGGAGAGAATCTCCACCTCTGGGTGCGTACAGGACTATTGCAAGAGGAAACAAGGAGAAAAGCGGACAGGGGTGGACGGCAGCAAGATGCAAGCTTGCACACTTGGCTGTGCTCGGCATGGCCAGATGACGATGAAGATGCTGGTGGTGACGGCAGCTAGTGACTCTTGAGGACTGACTCCCATCCTCACACGTGAGATGCAGATACTGTGATTCTCCCTGCATCACAGATGAGGGAACCAAGACTCAGAGAGGTCGAGTGACTTGCCTGAAGTCACACAGCTTGAAGGCAGGATAGAGCCAGACCCACCCCAAGCGTCATCTGCGTCTCTACTTGCAGCCTCTGGGACTCGGTCTTCTCAGTGAGTCTATTGACATGTGACTTAAACATCTAACAGAACTTCCTAGACTTAACCACCTAGACCAGTGCTAGCCAACAAGGCTTCCTGCCATGCTGGAAATGGTCTAGATCTCTGCCATTCAATATGGCGGCCACACATGGCTGTTGGGCCTTGAAATGCTGCTGGTGTGACCAGGGAGCTGAATTTCCAATTGCGTTGAATTTTGATTCATTTGGATGTAGGGAGATTCATGTGGCTACTATGGACAGTGGCTCCCTGGATGACATCACAGGCTAACTGAGCATTCCTCCAAGGACAAAGCCACCCAGCCCCACCCCAGACCGGCCAGGTGAGTCTCCTGAGGAAATATCTTGCTGCTGGGTCCAGTGGCTCCTGGATGGACACACGCTAAGGCCAGCTGTGGTGGGCGGGGTGGGGGTGGGGGGGTCCATCTCCCACCCACAGGGGCTCTGTAGGGCCCAGGAAGGGCCATCATGTCAGCAGCCAGCTCTGGCCAAGTCACTGGGGTCCTGCCTGGCCTCCTTCCACACCTCCCCAGGGCTCAGCATCACCCCAAGAGGCAGCTGCTTGCTCCGAGAAACATAATAACAACAGCAGCAGTAATAACTTTTTTTTAACATCTTTATTGGCGTATAATTGCTTTACAATGGTCTGTTAGTTTCTGCTTTATAACAAAGTGAATCAGTTATACAT
>NW_006794059.1:0-3344 GCF_000442215.2 Lipotes vexillifer | reverse complement strand
GTTTTTTTTTTTTTTTTTTTTTTTTTTTTTTTTTTTTTTTTGTCGTTTGTATCTCTTAATCCTATACCCCTATCTTACCTCTTCCTCCTTCCCTCTCTACACTGGTAATAACTAGTTTGTTCTCTACATCTGTCAATCTGTTCCTGTTTTGTTATATACATTAATTTGTTTTATTTTTTAGATTCCACATAAAAGTGATAACATAGGGTATTTGTCTTTGACTAATTTCACTAATCATAATACTCTCTAGGTCCATCCATGTTGTTGCAAATGGCAGAATTTCATTTTTTTTGTGGCTGAGTAATATTATATTGTATATATATGTATACATACATTTTCTTTATCCGATCATCTGTTGATGGGCAGTTAGGTTGGTTCCACATCTTGGCTATTGTAAATCATGCTTCAGTGAACAACGGGGTGCATGTGTCTTTCCAAATTAGTGTCTTCATATTATTTGGGTATATACCAGGAGTGGAATTACTGGATCATATGGTAGTTCTATTTTTAGTTTTTCAAGGAACCTCCAAGCTGTCTTCCATAGTGGCTGCACCAGTTTACATTTGTACCAACAGTGTATGAGGGTTCCATTTTCTCCACATCCTTACCAATATTTTTTATTTGTGTTCTTTTTGATGATAGCCATTTTGACAGGTGTGAGGTGATATCTCCCTGTGGTTTTGATTTGCATTTCTCTGATGATTAGTGATGTTGAACATCTTTTTGTGTGCCTGTTGACCATTTGTATGTCTTCTTTGGAAAAATGTCTATTCAGATCTTCTGCCTATTTTTTAATCAGGTTGTTTTGTTTTTGTTGTAGAGTTGTATGAACTGTTTATATATTTTGGATATTAACCTTTTATTGGTCATACTATTTGCAAATATTTTCTCCCATTCAGTAGGTTTTCTCTTCATGTTGTAGATTGTTTCCTTTGCTGTGCAAAATTATTTAAGTTTAATTAGGTCCCATTTGTTTACTTTTGCTTTTACTTCTTTTGCCTTAGGAGACAGATCCAAAAAAAAGTATTGCAATGATTTAGGTCAAAGAGCGTTCTGCCTATGTTCTCTTCTAGGAGTTTTATGGTTTTATGTCTTACATTAAGGTGATGTGAGGAAATGTTCTAATTTCATTCTTCTACATGTAGCTATCCAGTTTTCCCAGAACAACGTATTGAAGAGACTGTCTTTTCTCCATTGTGTATTCTTGCCTCCTTTGTTGTAAATTAATTGAGCATAAGTGTATGGGTTTATTTCTGGGCTCTCTATTCTGTCCCACTGCTCTATGTGACTGTATTTGTGCCAGTACCATGCTGTTTTGATTACTGTAGCTTTGTAGTATAGTCTGAATTCAGTGACCATGATACATCCAGCTTTGACCTTTTTTCTCAAGATCAACTGCTTTGACAATTTGACATATTTTGTGGTCCCATGTAAATTTTAGGTTCATTGGTTCTAGCTCTGTGAAAAATGTCATGGGTATTTTGATATGGATTGCACTGAATCTCTGAATTGCTTTGGGTAGTATGGACATTTTAACAATATTAATCTTCCAATCCAAGAACACAGAATATCATTCCATTTCTTTGTATAGTTTTCAAATTTCTTCATCAATCTTTTATAGATTTCAGAGTGTAGGTCTTTCAGCTCCTTAAGTTTATTCCTAGGTATTTTCTTCTTTTTGATACATTTTTTTGGTACAATTTTAAATGTGATTGTTTTCTTGTTTTCTCTTTCTGATAGTTCATTATTGGTGAATAGAAATACAACAGATTTCTGTATATTAATATTATATCCTGCAACTTAGCTGAATTTATTTATTAGTTCTAATAGTTTTTTGGTGCAGACTTTAGGATTTTCTATATAAAGTATCACATCATCTGCAAATAGTAACAGTTTTACTTCTTCCCTTCCAATTTGAATGCCTTTTATTTGTTTTCCTTTCTGATTGCTAATTAGGACTTCTAATACTATGTTAAATAGAAATGGTGAAAGTAAGCATACTTGCCTTTTTTCCTAATTTTAGAGGAAAGGCATTCAGCATTTCACCATTGAGTATGATGTTAGCTGTGTCACAAATGGCCTTTGTTATGTTGAGATATGTTCCCTCTGTATCAACTATGATGATAGTTTTTATCATGAATGAATGTTTAATTTTGTCAAATGTCTTTTCTATCAAGATGATTGTATGATTTTTATTATTCCTTTTGTTAATGTGGCATATATATTGATTGATTTGTGGATATTGAACAGTCCTTTCATACCTGGAATAAATCCCACTTGATCGTGATGTATGATCCTTTTTATATATTGTTGAATTTGGTTTGCTGATATTTTGTTGAGAATTTTTGCACTTATATTCGTCGGAGATATTGGCCTGTAAGTTTCTTTTTTTGTAATATCTTTGTCTGGTAAATTGTTTCTGTTTCATTATTTACTTTTTTCAGGGGTTTTCTCTTGCTCTTTCAATTGAGACACATTCCTCTGTCTTCATTTTGCTTAACTTTCACTATCTTTATAAAATTAGGTGAAACAGTTACCTATTGTGGTCTTAAAGGGATGTCCTTATGTGGGAGTGTCCCTATACAGTCTGCATATGCCCAGTGGCTTTGGTGGGAGAGCTGGATATGACGTGAATACAAGTGAGGTCTTTCCTCAAGGTGTGTTGGCAGCTATCACCTTGGTAGGAGGTGGGGCTGAAGATGGAGGAGGTAGTGCTGGAGGTGTGACCTGGGGTTTCCCTTCTGCTTGGTGGTACTCACTGCCCTATCGGGGGCTGAGGCAAGTCTCAAGTTGCTGGAACAGATGTCCTAAGAGTCAGGTCCGAACTGACTCTGTTCCCTTTAAGTGTGCTCTCTGGCTCCCAGACCAGTACCCTCACCCCAGAGGAGAGCAGTGCTGGAACAAGAGAGATTGGTGTGGGCACTCAGCTTGTTTTGGAGCATAGGCTGTGGTTTTCCCTCTGGGGACAGAGATCCAGACTGCTTCTGATGTGCTGCCTGTGTAAGTGCCAGTAATGGCTGTGTCCCCACCATGCTCAGATGCCACTTCACGTTTGAGATGACTCTGTGTCTCACAGCCAAGCTCCCAAGTGGGGCTGAAGCATTTGCTTGGCTCACGTTGGGGCATGTGCTGGGGCAGACACAAGAAACCAACCAGCCACTCATGCAGTTTTCAATCCACCCCGATTCAGGTGCGAGCAAGCATGCATGTGCTCCTCACGAGCAGAGGCCAGGCTTCCCACAGCCCTCCTGTTAGTCCCACAGGCCCTCCGGCCAGCCAAGGGGACTCATCTTCCCTGTGTAGGAACCCAAGGCTGGGGCACCCAGTACGTGGCTTGAACCGCT
>NW_006794057.1:0-209 GCF_000442215.2 Lipotes vexillifer | reverse complement strand
GCAGAATGCCGACCAGGATGCCCTTGGCCAAAAAGGGCGTATGCGTTTTTTCCTGAATATAATTCAAGAAAAAACGCATACGCCCTTTTTGTCCAACCAAACAAGCTTGCAACGGAAATCTACGCTACAACGAACTCTCACTTCCACCCGGTCAAAAAGGTCATCTGAAAAAAGTGTAAATTCCAGAAAGGCAGGACAGGCCAGGGAGA
>NW_006794056.1:0-4702 GCF_000442215.2 Lipotes vexillifer | reverse complement strand
TGAGCCTGCGCGTCCGGAGCCTGTGCTCCGCAACGGGAGAGGCCGCAACAGTGAGAGGCTCACGTACCGCAAAAAAAAAAAAAAATTATCTTTGAGGTTCCTTCTAGCCCTGACATCCTGTAATTCACCAGCTCGTCGTATAAGATGACTGCAAGGAGAGCAGAGGCCAATGAAAGGATAAAGCTGCCAAGAAAGCTAATGAGATCTCAGGCTCTTAGGAATGAAAATGCTGAGCCCAAAACAGTATGCTGTGCAGTGTTCTGGCCTCTAAGTGGAAACCGCCTCTGCTTCTGGGCACAGCACTTTTAGAAAGACTTAACAAATTAAAAACTGCCCGGGGGTCACTTACTGGTGAGTGAAGGGCCCAGATGTCATAGAGAAGTTGAAGAAACAGGGAATATTTTTTCCAGAGAAGAAGAGACTTCAGGCTCATCATAAATATATGTAAACATTTGAGTTGTATTCTTAAGGCAGAAGAGGTAAGACTTGTCCTGTGTACCCAGAAGGCAGAACCATAACCAACTGATGAAAATTATATGAAAGGAAATTTCTGTCCAACTGAAATAAATTTCTAACCAGCTGCCTGATAAATGCTGTAAAGTTTGGAGAGACATTGAGTTCTCTAACACCAGAAGTATTCAAGAAAAGATACCTTTTGCCTAAATATAGATGTCAAAAAGAGAATCAAAGCACGACTTATGACTGGACCCAATGACCTAAACTGCCAAAGAATGATGCTGGGTGGTATTAGTGGATTTGGAACCAGAGGACCAGGGTTCCAATGTCAGCTCTACCTCTTTGATGTGATGTCAGGCATGTAACTGTCTCTTCAAGCAGAGGCTGGTGAGAATTAAATAGGATAATCCATATAAGTACCTAGCATGTCAAGTGGGGCATAGTAAACTTCTAACACACAGCAGTATTTTTAAATTATTTCTATAGTATTATTGCATGAAGGGAAGAAGACAGTAGATATTTTCTGAACATCTGCCTTAAACCAAGCCATACATATATGAAACTCTTTATACGGATATATTTTCCTTTTCATGACCCTGTGATGTAATTAGCTGTTAAGATTCCCCTTCTACAAATGAGGAAACTGGGGCTCAGAGAGTGGAAGCAACTCACCCAAAGTCACATATTTAGTAAGTGGAGTTTAAATCCAGATACTGTCACCCCAGAGCTTGATATTTTAAAATTTATCTAATATAGCCTTCTGCAAGTATGTTCTCTTATCCTAATGATGTCATTTTTGTTAAGTATTGTGCAAAAAATTGTATTATTTCCTCCACTAGGCCAGGACTTTCCGGGGCTAGGAATTACACTCATGTGCTGTTTGTGCTCTGTATCTCTAGCTCAATTCTTGGCACATGAAAGATCTCAGTTTTTCTTAAGCACTGTAATTTTGCTGCAAATTTATTTCAGAGAAGATGATTTCTTATAGTATATATTTGGGGCTGCTGGAGGCTAGACACTGAAAGCCTACAGTCCATAGCCATTAATATTTTAATATTTCTTTTGGGTGACCCTCACCCCATCTACCCAATCTGACCAGGCAAAGGACCTCCCTCCAAGTTCATCTGCCTGTGTTTCCAATTCAAAGCATCTGTAATTCAGGGTAAGTTGAGGGACACAAGCTTCTCTGTTGCTAATTATGTGGCTTTTCATAAGTTATTTAACAGCTCAAAGCCTCAGTTATCCTATTTGCAAATTATGTACAATAAGCCCTCTCTTACAACAGTTTTGCGGGGATTAAATGAGATAATGTAGCAGAGGCAAAACTGTGTGTTCAGCAAAATGTTTCATTTTCTTTCTGGGAACATAGGTAGTCTTCCCAGCCCCTCTGTATCTAAGTGACAATATTAGTGCTTAAATGTAGTCAAAAGAATGGAGCAGTTGTGATATGGGCCAGTTCCAGCTCTAGACCTCAGAACCTTCTACTCATTGATACGTCATGAGTTGCCAGCTAGATGTAAAACAATATCCAGTGGGAGACTCTGAGGTCCTGGAGGAGAGCTGAGATGAGAGGTACCAGAGAGAGGAACTTCCGGAGAGAGGAATGCTGCTCCAGCCATATTGGGCTGCGATAAAAGCGGTATAAAAATGTTTATTTGGCGATTGTTTATTACAGCAACCGGTAGTACTTGTTGCTGTATAAGCACTCCCTAATAAGCATCAATTGTTTGCATCTTATTTTTCTTCCCATTCATGTAACAGTATGCCAAAGTAAGGGCATTGTCAAGTATTAATTTCCTTGCAATTTATAAAGCTTCTCATCTACGTGCAATAAATATGTATTTACTTGAATTTTGCAACTCTCTAGAACTGGCAGGGAAACACTGCCTTCGTTTTTTAGTTAAAGAAATTCAGAAAAATTAGGAGGAAAGGAAAACTCCTCTTGTATGTGTGTTATCTGTGAGCTTAATCGCCAAGTAAATGCTTCATTTAAAGTGCCTCATCCCTGGTAATGGAGATCGTTAATACTATTTAAACATTTCAGATGAGGACACATACTCAGAGCAGGACCCAAGTTTGCACAGCACAGTTAGTGATAAAGTTAGAAGTTTAACCTGAGCCAGTGTATCTTCAAAATCTCTGCCCTTTGAACATGCAGACAGTCTAGCCTCTCCAAGGTCACACAACTAGCCTACCACCAGAGCTCAGAGAAGATTACAGAAGTGTTGAGTCCTAACCCATTTCCTCTTTCACAACTCCACCCTGCCTTCCTCTGCAGATAAAGGAGCTACCCAGTCGTAAGTGGTTACCATAGCCACCCAGAAGATAGGAATCTTTTCCATCTGCATCTCTTCTCAACGAAAACATTTGTAGCAATGGCTGAGTGAATCAATCAATCCGATTTCAAATACTTAGAATTAACTGTGATGACCCCTTTATAAAATCAAATAAACCAAAAGAAATGCGCTTTTTACATCCCATTAAGTAAATGTGTCTTCCACCAGGGAAAACGTGGGTGCCGTTTGCCGTTGAGTAATATGGCAACAGATGGAACTCAGCGTGAGGCACAGAAATCCATGGGTGTTTCCTGGTGGAGATGCTGTTTGCCAGAAGAAAGCTGAATTGTGAGGCTGTTTTGTAGCAATAAAAATAAACAACGTTATTCAAACATAATTAATCTTTCTCAAAATATTCTTCCTTCCTTGGTGTTTTTGTTCTCGCCAGTGTTTGGGGAATCTCTCCGTAGGTTTGAGTCACCAAACACCTGTTTTGATTTTTTTTAACGTTTTATGTTTAGAATCAGGTGTGTCATTACCCACTGAGAGCTTAGTCATCCTTTCTTGGGGTCACATCAGTGCCTCCGCCCATCCCTAAGTCTAGCTTTTCAGCCTCAATTACCTCTACTTCCTTCTATCCACCTCTGAGTGCAGCTCCTCCAGCTGCCCAGTGATCCCTGTATATGGCTTGTATCATCCCATCTTTATATCTTTGTCAGTCTTCCCTCCCTTCTGGTTTTCTCACCTTCAGAGCATCCTAAGAAAATCTCTCCATCTTTCCACGTTCTCCCACCTTTCTAAAACAAAAACAAAAACATTTTATTTATTTGTGTGTTTTTTTAAATAACTTTTTACCTGCAACATTTCTGTAGATGTTCATTTATCTTAATTCTCCAATTCCATTTGTTTTTAACATGAGGAAAAAAATAAGGGCATTTTTAAGATTTGCTGAGAGACAAATGGCAAGAATGCAGGAAACCAACATGTTTGGAGCACTTGAACTGTGCCTGGCATTATGCCATATACTTTACAGATCTTACCTTATTGAATGCTTACGATGACCCTGGGAAGGAGACTGGCATGTTCCTGTTTAACAGTTACAGAACACAAGGTTCAAAGAGTTTCAGGAATTTCCCCCAAATTACCCAGCCATAAAATAAGTGGTCCTGTGTAGGATTTAGAGGCAAAGAGATCTTGACCCAAATCCAAGGACGCAATTATATCCAACTTCTGTCACTGAGCAAACCAGGAACATAAATACCAATAGGATTGTTAAAGAAAAGAGAAACATACATATTTAACTCTAAATTTCAGAAGGACCCACATTATCTATCCTTAGGTTCATGGAGACTTGGATTCTAAACAGTGTCTACATGACCTATCAGTGCCTGCTTGACAAGCCAAGCATTTTTTATTTTTTTTTTGTCTCTCTGACTCTGAACCAAAAAAAATGTAGACGTTGGTTAATTTGATGCCCCCTAGGAGACCTGACCAACTTCTCCTTCTATCTATTACCTTGGAGTTTAAATAAGATTAAACCCAGTAAATTCCCAATAGTCGAGGAAACGGAGAAGGAAGAGAGGGAGAAAAAAGAAAGATGAGAAGAAGAAAAAATGTACACGATTACTTATGTTCTACAAAACACTTTCTAATTCCATTTTTTATTACCCGAAATTCTTCACCTGTCAGGAGTGTGAAAGTATCCTCCTTTGGGAAGTAGGAATATTTCTGAAGAAAGGAGTATCTCATATACATATTAGGTATATTCGCTAATGGAAGAACTCATCACCACTTACAGTGTTACCAAAGGGATTGAACTGAGGCTGATCAGTTGTTGGGATCCAGCTGCCATCTTGCAGGAAATACAGAGGACAAGGGAACAGGATGTTTTGTGCCATGAGTGTGCAGCTAACAAAATCCAGACTATGTGACACTTCTCAAATGCCATAGGTTTTCCCACAGATGAAATG
>NW_006794053.1:0-1048 GCF_000442215.2 Lipotes vexillifer | reverse complement strand
CGCCTAACTTACTTCTCTTACCCCACTTACTTTTTGGTAACTGTAGGTTTATTTTGAAAGTCGATGAGTCTGTTTCTGTTTTGTAAACTAGTTCAGTTGTATGTATGTTTCCAATCCTCCTATAAGTGATATTATATACTATGGGTCCTCCTCTATGTGGCTGACGTCACTCAGTGTTTGGGCGTCCCAGGTCCACCCATGTTGCTTCTAATGGCATTGTTTCACTCTTTCTCCTGGCTGAGTAACAGTCCCTTCAGTACACGTAGGAACTCCTCTTTATGTATTCATCACTTGCGAGACTATTTGTTTTTGTTTCTTGGCAGTTGTAAGGAGTGCAGCAATGAACGTTGGGGTGCTTGTGTCTTTCTGAATGATGGATTTTCCCGAATAATGCCCGGAATTGGGACTGCAAAAGTATAGGGTCACTCTGTCTTTAGTTTTCTAGGAACTGGGATACAGTGCTTTCTACTGGCGGTCATCAGTGTACATTTCCACTCACCGAATGGGAAGGTTCCCTTTTCTCCACACTCACTCCCCCATCGATTGTCTGGAGACTTTTTCGTGCTGGCCCTTTTGCATGCCGTGAGGCGATGCCTCGCTCTACGTTGGATTTGCATTTCTCCAATATGGAGCAACGTTCTGCATAGTGCTGTGGTGTGAATTTTTTTTAAACAATGTGAGTAAACTTTCCCTCTTGAAATTGGCTTCTGGAAAGTCTGTGTTTTGGGTATTCTTTTTCGGTTACCTAACCCAGATCACTTTTGAGAACACGTGTCATTCAAAACCCCACAGACTTGTAAATATGAGGTGCCCTGAAGCACCGGTCGTCAAGTTGTTGTTACGGAAAACGTCCACAAGGCGGCAGCATTTCTTCGTGCCCAACTCTTGTTCCTGGGCAACCAAAAGCTTTAGGTAGTGATCTTACTGGGTGTGAATTAGTAGGGGAAGGTGCCAGAGGGAACACCCAAGAGCTCGTGTGTCACTGCCTCTTCCCCGTTAAGCTTCTCTCCCCGGAAAATTGCGAACCCTGGCTAAAGCAACCTGCTGG
>NW_006794052.1:0-368 GCF_000442215.2 Lipotes vexillifer | reverse complement strand
AAGAGGATTTTGTTCCCCTTTGAGGATGGTTGAGTTCAGGACACCAAATGCAGAAAGAAAATTGAGCAGAGCACGACTTCTGAATGACAATGAGGACATTTTATTGAGAGTTGACTGGGTGCAGGAGGAAGGGCTTGGGGGGACCAGGGTGGGTGGGTAGACCCTCCAGGGGTCCTGTGGCTCCAGTCCCCTGAGGGTGGGGGGACCAGGACCTAGGGGCACTCGGAGGGCGACACTGTCTTCTGCACGGTTCTCCCCTCGTGCGTGACCTGGCAGCTGACACTCTCGTAAGATTTCCACTCGCTGGCCGTCAGGGCCAGGTAGCTGCTGGCCGCGTACTTGCTGTTGCTCTGTTTCGAGGGCTGGCT
>NW_006794051.1:0-460 GCF_000442215.2 Lipotes vexillifer | reverse complement strand
GGTTCCCTCTATGCCCACTTTCTGGAGAGTTTTTATCATAAAAGGGTGTTGAATTTTGTCAAAGCTTTTTCTGCATCTATTGAGACGATCATATAGTTTTTATTTTTCAATTTATTAATATGATTCATCACAATGATTGATTTGAATATATTGAAGAATGCTTGCATTCTTGGGATAAATCCCACTTGATCATAGTGTATGATCCTTTTAATGTGTTGTTGAATTTTGTTTGCTAGTATTTTGTTGAGGATTTTTGCATCTATATTCATCAGTGACATTGGCCGGTAATCATTTTGTAGTATCTCTGTTTTTGGTATCAGGGTTAAGTTGGTGTCATAGATTGAGTTTGGGAGTGTTCCTTCCTCTGCAATTTTCTGAAAGAGGTTGAGATGGATGGATGTTAGCTGTTCTCTAAATGTTTGATAGAATTCACCTGTGAAGCCATCTGGTCCTGGACTTT
>NW_006794049.1:0-1078 GCF_000442215.2 Lipotes vexillifer | reverse complement strand
CGTGGGGAGTTTCTTGCCTTTGGGGAAGTCTGAGGTCTTCTGCCAGCATTCAGTAGGTGTTCTCTATGAGTTGTTCCACATGTATATGTATTTCTGATGCATTTGTGGGGAGGAAGGTGATCTCCACGTCTTACTCCTCCGCCATCTTGAAGGTCTCCCTCACTATATCTTTAGATCAACTAGATAAGAGAATTTACTTGTGTTCCCAAAGTGTCTTTTCATAATTGTAATGATCATTTGATTGAACAGTTCACACATGACAGGGAATACCACAGTGTTAGTGTAAAAGTGATTTGGGCAGGAACTACTCCAGGAAACCTAATATTCAGAAAGGACATTCAAAATAGAGTGAATGGGTCATAGGTTATACCTGCTTGGTTCTAAGTGACAGAGTGTCAGAATATGGCAGCTCCAAGGTAGCCCTGTGGGTTGGAAATAGCAGGAGAAATCCAGGAGAGAGGGAGGCTAGGTTGATAAACTGATAGATATCTAGTCCAGTAGAAAAGAATAGACAATGCCAAAGAAGGGATCTGACACTGGCTATGGAAGCTTGACCTTCACCTATGATTGTAGTGCTAAAGATGGAGGTGGAATTGTTGAGTATCTTAAATATTCATTAATATTAAAATACATTTCTTAATCTGTACTTAATCTTGATAGATCGTTAATGATCTTAAGTAAGATAATTAATCATTACTCAATGGAAACATCTTTCTTTTCTCCTTCTGATCATATCCAATGAGAATGAAGAACTTCTTTATACCATGATACGTAGTTATTGAATTTTTGGCTAAATTACTGATGTAAAGAATATTCATAAGTTAAGATTAAAAATGAACAGAAACAGGGGCTTCCCTGGTGGCGCAGTGGTTGAGGGCCCGCCTGCCGATGCAGGGGACACGGGTTCATGCCCTGGTCCAGGAGGATCCCGCGTGCCGCGGAGCGGCTGGGCCCGTGAGCCATGGCCCCTGGGCCTGCGCATCCGGAGCCTATGCTCCGCAACGGGAGAGGCTGCAGCAGTGAGAGGCCCACGTACCACAAAAAAGAAAAAAAAAAAAAAAAAAAAAAAAAAAAAAAA
>NW_006794048.1:0-281 GCF_000442215.2 Lipotes vexillifer | reverse complement strand
GTGGACCAGTGTCCTGAAGTTGGCTCTCCCACGTCAGAGGCACAGCACTGACTCCTGGCTGCAAAAGGGAGAAAAAGAAGAAAGAGAGAAAGAAAGAAAGAGAAAGAAAGGAAGGAAGGAAGGAAGGAAGGGAGGAAGGAAGGGAAAAATTAAGTAAGATAAAATAAAATAAAGTTATTAAGAAAAAAAATTTTTTAAAAGAAAAACAAAATACGGATGGATAGAACCCTAGGACAAATGGTGAAAGCAAAGCTATACAGACAAAATCTCACAGAGAAGCA
>NW_006794047.1:0-983 GCF_000442215.2 Lipotes vexillifer | reverse complement strand
CCGTGCCCCAACATGTACGCTAACCCTAAACCGTTGGCGTACAGTAACCTGTACCCTGAACCTATCCCGTCCCCTAACCCTAACCCTAACTCGAAGCCGAACCAGAAACCTTACCCTAAGTCTTACCCTAACCCGTGCCTTAATCCTAAACCGTACGCTAACACTAACCCGTGCCCTAACACGTACACTAACCCTAAAACGTTGTAGTCCACTAACATGTACCCCAAACAATCCCCGTTCCCTAAACCTAACCCTAACCCGAAGCCGAACCAGCAGCCTTACCCGAAGCCTTACCCTAACCTGTGACCTAAACCTAACCCGTAAGCTAGCACTAACCCGTGCCCTAACACGTACACTAACGCTAAACCGTTGTCGTACCCTAAACTGTACCCTAAACCTCACCCAAACCCGAACCCGATCCAGAACCCTTACCCGAAGCCTTACCCTAACCTGTGCCCTAATCCTAACCTGTAAGATAACACTAACCCGTGCCCTACTATGTACGTTAACCCTAAACCGTTGTCGTACCCTAACCTGTACCCTAAACTCTCCACGTTCCCTAACCCTAACCCGAACCCTAACCCGAACACAAACCCTTACCAGCAGCCTTACCCTAACACGTACCCTAATCCTAACTCGTACGCTAACCCTAACACATGCCCTAACACGTATGCTAACACTAAATCGTTGTCATACCCTAACCTGTACCCGAAACCGTCCCCGTTCCCTAACCCGAACCCGAACCAGAACCAGAACCAGAACCCTTAACTGAAGCATTACCCTAAACCGTGCTCTAATCCTAAACCGTACGCTAACACTAACCCTTGCCCTAACACGTACACTAACCCTAAATCCTTGTAGTACACTAACATGTACCAAAAACCATCCGTGTTCCATAACCCTAACCCGAACCCGAACCTTTACCAAAACCTTACCCTAACACGTTCCCGAATCCTGACTCGTACGCTAACACTAAACCGTGC
>NW_006794045.1:0-246 GCF_000442215.2 Lipotes vexillifer | reverse complement strand
TAAGGGTTACGGTTATGGTTATGGTTATGGTTAGGGTTAGGGAATGGGGACGGTTTAGGGTACCTTTTACGGTACGACAACGGTTGAGGGTTAGCATACGTTTTAGGGCATGGGTTAGTGCTAGCGTACGGATTAGGATTCGGGAATGGGTTAGAGTATGGCTTCGGGTAAGGGTTAGGGTTTGGGTTAGGGTTACGGTTACTGAACGGGGATGGTGTAGGGTACAGGTTAGGGTACTACAACTTT
>NW_006794042.1:0-967 GCF_000442215.2 Lipotes vexillifer | reverse complement strand
TTCAATATACACAAATAAATCAATGTGATACACCATATTAACAAACTGAAGAATAAAAACCATGTGAACACCTCAATAGATGCAGAAACAGCTTTTGACAAAATTTAACACCAATTTATGACCAAACCTCTCCAGAAAATGGGTATAGAGGAAACCTACCTCAACATAATAAAGGCCATATATGACAAAACCTACAACAAACATCATTCTCAATGGTGAAAAACTGACAGAAGTTCCTGTAAGATCAGGAACAAGACAAGGATGTCCACTGTCAATACTATTATTCAACATACTTTTTGAAGTTTTAGTCACGACAATCAGAGATGAAAAAGAAATAAAAGGAATCCAAATTGGCAACAAAGAAGTAAAACTCTCACTGTTTGCAGATGACATGATACTATACATAGAAAATCCTAAGGATGCCAGCAGAAAACTACTAGAACTAATCAATAATTTTGTTAAAGTAACAGGATGCAAAATTAATGCACAGAAATCTCTTCCATTCCTCTACACTAACAGTGAAATAACAGAAATAGAAATTAAGGAAAAATGCCATTTACCTTTGCAACAACAAAAATTTACCTAGGAATAAACCTACCTAAAGAGGCAAAAGGCCTGTACTCAGTAAACTACAAAACACTGATGAAAGAAATCAAAGATGATACAAACAGATAAAGAAATATACCATGTTCTTGGATTGGAAGAATCAATATTGTAAAAATGATTATACTAGCTAAACAATCTACAGATTCAATGCAATCCCTAGCAAACTATCAATGGCCTTCTTCCCAGAATCGGAACAAAAAATTTTACGATTCGTATAGAAACACAAAAGACCCCAAATAGCAAAAGCAATCATCAGAAAGAAAAATGGAGCTGGAGGAATCAGGCTCCCTGCCTTCAAACTATACTACAAAGCTACATTAATCAAGACAGTATGGTACTGGCACAAAAACAGAAATATAGA
>NW_006794040.1:0-995 GCF_000442215.2 Lipotes vexillifer | reverse complement strand
TTGTTACTAAATCATGAAAATTTGTCCTTTATCCAACCTATGTCCAAGATCAATAACAAAAGGTCATGTCTTGGAAACAAGGTGACTTGAAGGCTTCCACTAAATCTCTAGCCTTCCATGAACTTGAGCTTAAACCTTCAAAGACAACAGGGCATAGACTTTGGCAGCAAATGATCAATTACTTTAATTCTGTTGTGAAAATAGTGACTCTCTTCATTTAAAACATAGTTTCACTGTGAATATTTCAAATTTTGTTTTGATTCTGGCTTTTAATAATTACTGATAAGTATTCATAAAGGGATACTTTGGGACTTTTTATTTCCATATTGCCTATTACTGCCTCTGTTTAAAAAATCTGCTTATTGAAAGTAGGGTACAGTCAATTTGTGCATATTGGATTTAATTTTCTGCTAAGCAAATAAAAATATCTATATGCAAAAAAAAAAAACCAAAGAAAAACCAAAAAAAGGGATTGTCCCTTCCCTGGAAACCAAAATCATAAGGACCTAGGAGGACCAACATAGAGAAGTCTGTCCTTTCTATTGGGAGGTTTCATCTACATAAGTGTTCCAGAGGAAAGATAGGCTCTCCCATGCTGAAAGGGATCCTTTCAAGGATTGCTGATCATTCAGAAAACTATTACAGTGAAATGAATACCCAGTGGGATTCATGATTCTCATGTGAAGCAGCACCTCAGAAGTACTGAATTGTGGCTTCCATAAAATAAATACCTGAAATCTAAGCTTTCCAGAGTAACTGATACTGGTACTAAATTCTGTTGAAAGGAGGTGTTCTAGAGAACTTACTATTCTAATATTTTACCTTACTATACTATTCTTATATTTTATCTTAATGTCATATTCATTATTTCAACGACTTGAAGGATCAAATTGACAAAATTTAACTTGTAATATTACTTTTCTTCCTGTACTTCTCGTAAAGCATACAGAAGGGAACAGCTGGGTACTGAGACTATGAGGCTACCCCAGGAAAGA
>NW_006794039.1:0-1491 GCF_000442215.2 Lipotes vexillifer | reverse complement strand
ATAGTTGATTTACAATGTTGTGTTAGTTTTAGGTGTACAGCAAAGTGATTCAGTTATACATATTTTTTCAGATTATTTTCCACTTAGGTTAGTACAAGATATTGAATATAATTCCTGGTGCTATACAGTAAATCCTTGTCGCTTATCTATTTTACGTAGAGTAGTTTGTATCTGTTAATCCTATACTCCTAATTTATCCCTACCCCCTCCCTTTCCCCTTTGGTAACCAAAAGTTTGTCTTCTATGTCTGTGAGTCTGTTTCTGTTTTGTATACAGATTCATTTGTATTATTTTTTAGATTCCACTATTAAGTGATACCAAATAATATTTGTCTTTCTCTGTCTGCCTTACTTCGCTAAGTATAATATTCTCTAGGTCCATCCACGTTGCTGCAAATGGCAATATTTCATTCTCCAGACAGTTTCTTTTTATTCCTTAGCATGTCTTTTCACCCTTAGGAGAGGGTATTTTTTACCCTTTATGAGAGTCACCTAGCTCCACCGATCAAGCATCTCCTTGTGTCGGGCCTGGGCAAAGTGCTTCACACTCAGGGTCTCACTGAGCCCCCCACAACCACCCAGCTGGGCTGGTGCTGCTCTTGCCTCCTTTTACAGAAGAGGAAAAGGAGGCTTGCAGAGTGGAAGTAATTGGCCTAGAGTCGTTCGGCTAGTGAGTGGGTCTGACTCTCAAGTCACCTGGGCATGCTCTCTACGGGCATCTTTCTTTATCTCAAGTATCTTAGCAGCACGGCCACATACTTGCTGTGGCTTAGGACCACTAATCTGATGTGAGTCATTAAATGTCCTCAGCTTCTTATACTTAATAACCATGTGAACTCGTTTATTTTTAAGTTGTGAACCTTAAAAAAAGCACAAAACTTTCTTTCATATACTTAAAACAACAAACACCTTTGACAATTTTCTGATAAATCCACAACCTCCATCAGTCACTAATGCCACACGTGGAAATCTAAAATGAACCACAAATAAACAAAATCTTTGATGCTGAAATACGTAAGGACCTTATTTTGGTGTAATAATAAAAATGGTTACCATTTCCTGAGCACTGACCACACAAAATGCTTTATGTTCGTTACCTTAATTCATCCTATTTCTCTTCTACAAGGTAAGTTATTGTGGCCATTTTTCAGATGAGAACCTTAAAGCTTTAAAGGGAACATCTGGAGTCGGCGAAGGTGTTCTAGTCCAGCCTCTGCCTCAGTCTTGAGAAAGGGAAAAGCACAGGCTTAATTTCTCTGGGCCTCAGTTTCCTCCTCTGAAAATATAACCTTTCCCAGCTGGGTCTCTGAATGTTTTTGAATGTGCAGAGAGTCTTTGGTCTGCTTTTGAATTACATTCCAAGTCCCTACCACATATAACTAGCTTTGGAATACCCTGACCGTGACAAAAACAACATTAAAAGCTATTCCTGGGCTTCCCTGGTGACGCAGTGGTTAAGAATCCGCCTGCCAATGCAGGGGACACGGGTTTG
>NW_006794038.1:0-3135 GCF_000442215.2 Lipotes vexillifer | reverse complement strand
TTCCCTAAGACAAATTTCCAAAAATGAGATTACTGGATTAAAAAAATAATCATTTTAATGGTTCTTGTTACACGTGGCCAAATAGCACTCACATAAGAAAAATTACAATAGATTTATTTCTCATCAGCCTTAGCAGGACTTCATATCATTCTTCCTTTTGTTCAGGTACTAGGTGTTTATGATACCACAGCATTAAGATTACATTTTAAATTATAAGTAGATTAAATAATTCAATTTTCTTTTGCTCTTCTATGTTCCTTATGGTGTGAACCACCTGGTAGACACTCAGTTCCCTCAAACAGAATCTTAGAAATCTGTCCTCATACACTGTAATGTTAAACTTCTAACTCTCTCAAACGCTTCCCCACTCTAGTGCTTTCATCTTATTATGTCGTTGTTTTTAAAGTTTTACAGAGTCATACTACTCTGGTTTGTTATTTCTTCCATTGCTTCATGAGTTTAACAATGTATTCTGCATTTTTTAGTATTTGTGGGTTTTTTTTTTTTACTTGAATCCACTTGGGGTATTTGATAGACGGTATCCCATAATTCTAAATACCTTTCCCATGGTTTTAGCTGTTAAGTTCTTACGTAAATTAGACTCTACTTCTTATACGTCATTTGCCCGTTGGTCTTCGTTTCTCTTTTTTGGCTACGTTCACGGCCGTGCTCTGTGATAGTTCTTATCTGGTACAGCAGGTCTCCATACTGTCCGTTCTCCTTTTGGACCATCCTCTGATTCTCTTGAACACTTACTTTTTCATAGACATTTTGGAATCATTTTTATGCAGCTTCTATAAAGTATCCACAAGCAATTGTGTTGAATGTATAAACTAATTTGGGAAGTATTGCCATTTTTCCTATGTTTAGGTGTCACATCAGCGTGCATTGGCTATTTCTCCATTTAGCCTATAATTTTCCCATTAACATTTTATCATTGTCCATATATGTGACGTCTTATAGATTCCTCAAGATGAAAATATAAGTCGTCATAAACCTCTCACTATGCCAACTTATTCTACCTGATAAGTTATTTAAAATTGTTACACCCACATTAATTAGAAAGATTGACCTGCATTTTCTGTCATGTCTTGGCTAGATTTTAAGATCAACACCCTGCAGAATGAATCAGATACAAAGCCATCATTTTTTTTATTGTTGTTATATTTAGGGTCATATATAGATTATATAGATTAAGAATTATTTATTATTTGAAAACGCTGGAGAAAATGACCTATTTTTAGGTAGAGAAATTCATTACAACTCTCCAGATTTCTTAATCAGTTGCTGATCTATTTATGTCCTCAATTTCTTGAATCAATCTTCATATTATATTTTTTGAAGGAAATCAATTTTTGTACTTTAAATTGATCGGTCTTAACTGTTCATTGGACCATAATTATTTCAATTTCTGTTGACATATAATTTCTAATTTTATTAATTTCCATTGTTCCCTTAAATGTACCAATAATTTATCAATTGTGTGACTTTTATTTATTTTTTAATTTTTCAAATTTTTATTGGAGTATTGTTGATTTACAATGCTGTTAGTTTAAGGTGTACAGCAAAGTGAATCAGTTATACATATACATATATCCACTCTTTCTCTTTTTTTAGATTCTTTTCCCATATAGACCATTACAGAGTATGTGTGACTTTTATTTTAGAAAACCACCTCTTGGCTCATTCTTATTCTCATTTTTTTCCTCATTTTGCAGTTTCCATAGTTACTGTTTTTATTGCTTCCTTTTTTCTTGTTTGGATGATGACACTGCTTTCCAAGACCTTGAGATCCTTACTCGGTAGCTTTTCATTTCCCCTTTTCTTCCTGATTAACATAAAGCAGGATCCAGAAAGGAAAGCGGACACACTCTGAAGCTAGAGTGAGGGGTGAGGACCCCAGCGCTGCCATGTGACAGCGGGGGGACCTGGGATAAAGTCACTTTCCTGCTCTTAATCTCAGCATCACCATCTGCAGAATCCAGGTATTTCCTGGATTGCTGTGAGGATTAAATGAGATATAACGTATCTAAAACACAGAGCAGGCCCTCAGTAAACAGCAGCTGCAACTTGTATTAACATCATCTTTACTGTTAGAAACATTTAGACACAAATTTTCATAAGAATTGCTTTGGCCAAGTCAAAGATTTTTCTATGACATTTACGTCTGTATTCTCTCTCCTATTAGTTTTTTTTTTTGTTATGCAGAGATATGAAATTGTAGAAAGTATAATCTCTGCCGTTTCTGTTTAGTCTCGTTTGACAACACATGATTGATGTTTTGTTAAATACATTACAGATATTTTTGAAGTTATTGATTTTTTCTACTTAATTTAAGGTCCTTTTAGGTCCCTCTTGTGATAAGCCTTTTCTTGGTCTTGACCTACCTTTTTAATATTACCAATGTTCTGTGTTTCACTTAACTTTACAGGAGGTGTCATGTACTGCTCCATCATCTTCTAGCTGATACCCACACTGGGGACTTTTAAAATTTGTTTTCTTTTTTAAAAAGCTATTTACACTAAACAGGTCACTATCCATTAAAATTCCTCCTCTGAAGGTGGTACATTGAAGCTCTTAATTTGGAAGTAAAGACTTTCATTTTACATGGAAGAATAGCCCTGTGCTTAAAAAGCAACAAGGTCTAGCATAGGAGCAACACCTTCAGATAAAATCCTTTATCATCAGAAGGGCCTCATCGTAAGCCTCCCGTGGCCCTCGCCGCCCCGCCCTGCCCCCCCCATGTCTTACTCCTTCCTTCTCTGGTCCAGCAGGAGGTTTATGCAGTGGGCAGAGGAGTCAAAACACATCTATCACTTCAGGCTTCATAAGGGATCAAACTGAATGGACTCCAAAAGGGAGTGTGACTATCCTGCTGAGACCCCATCCTAGTGCATCACCCCTCGGCAACTTGAAAACCAGTGGTGTGGCTGCCCTGTCACACTCTAGGCCCCTTGATTAATGGCTCTGAGGGTACAGGCTATAAGAGGTGGCAGAAATGAGCAAGTGGCCCGGATCTGGTTTATGCTCTTATTGTGGAATGAAAGAATGCTTGTCAAATTAAAAAAAAACATGTCTGGGCTTCCCTGGTGGCGCAGTGGTTGAGAGTCCGCCTGCCGATGCAGGGAACACGGG
>NW_006794037.1:0-1540 GCF_000442215.2 Lipotes vexillifer | reverse complement strand
TTTTTTTTTTTTTTCACATCACCGTTTGCAGGATCAGATTTGGATGACATTTGGTGGGTCTCTCCTTGGGCTCGGTACCAGGGAGATTCATTTCAGGACCCCTGGAGATGCCAAAACCCACAGATGCTCAAGTCCCTTATGTAAAGTGGTGTAGTATTTGCATATAACTTACGCATATCCCCCCCCACCCCGTGTACTTTAAATCATTTCTAGATGACTTTTTTTTTAACTTCTAGATGACTTTTAATACCTAATACAATGTAAATGTTATGTAAATGGCTGGAAATACAAAGCAAATGTTTTGTAAATAGTTGCTGGATGGCAAATTCAAGTTTTGTTTTGGGGAACTTTCTTGAATTAAAAGAATAATTTTATTTTTGATCTGCGGTTGGTTGAATCTGCACATGTGGAACCACGGATACAGAGGGCCAGCTCTACTGCCTTTTGAGCTGAACTGCTGTCTCTCCTGGGCATCTTGGCAGAGGCTGGGGTGGGGTGCACCTGGGTGTTTGTGGGGACAGCACAGCGAGAGCCTTCACAGAGCTGAGTGGCTGGACATTGCCACTCTTGCCACTCCCGAGCTGCTGAGACTCCTGTTGTCAAACTTTGTAAAAGCACCAGAACTCCTTTTTATTCATGAAATCTTGCGCAGAATCCGACACTTACTAGGGATAGAGGTGGAACTGTCTCTGTGAGCTGGGGGTGCTCTTGTGGAATGCAGATACATTTAACTTGAAAATCTCACTGCTTTTTCATGCAGTGCTGCAAAGACTTTTACTTGGGAGTATGAAAAATAATAAAAAGCCTTTTAGAGTTTTTTTTCCATAAATGGGAATTACTTGTCCCTTCCGCCAATTCTTGGGATTGGAGAAAACAAGGTAAAGGGTGGATGCTGGCAGTGAAGGCTTTGGGAGCTAATGGCTCTTACAGTCCTGACACCGATGCCAGTGGGGAAGGAGGGGTGCTGGATGGCAGGCCTCATGGGGTGGGGGAGGGCAGCAGGCAAATCTGAAGGCCTAATAGGCACGGATATGGCCACTGTGTTCCCACATGTTTTGCTTTCTTCAGCCATAAGTGCCGGTAGAGAACGAGAGGGGCATATCCTTCTGAGACAGAACATGGTTAGAATGCAGCTGTGCTCGACCTGGTCACCCTGACGACCCATCAGGTGCTCAGCCCAATAGAAAACACCCACTGAGCCATCCTATTAAGTGACTCAAGACCTTGATTAATGACCACTAATCTGTATTCATTGTTTACCAGCAGGTGAATAGGCCTTTAATGATAACGGAGAAGAAAACATGTAGGAAAGTACGGGCTAGATGACCGTATGACCTGCAGAGCCTAGACTTTTATCCGGCCGATCGGTTTGGGCTCTGCAGTAAGCGTAGCCCACTTTTTAAAAATAAATTTATTTATTTATTTATTTATTTTTGTCTGCGTTGGGTCTTTGTTGCTGCGCCTGGGCTTTCTCTAGTTTGTTGCGGTGCACGGGCTTCTCATTGCGGTGGCTTCTCTTGTTGCAGAGCATGGGCTCTAG
>NW_006794036.1:0-317 GCF_000442215.2 Lipotes vexillifer | reverse complement strand
TATAAGAGATGAAAGAACAATGGGAATATAATAGACCAAAAAATGGAAAAGAATTGGTAAACCTTGGATACTGGGAGAATAGAACGTGTCTAATGTAAAAATCTAACAATTGACCAAGCTAGAGGAAGACAAAAGTTGAGGGCAAAAAGCATAACAGAATAAGGAACAAACAAGGTGAGAGACCATTTGGTATTAGAAACAAGGGAGAAGAGATATTGAGTGCCTACTGAATACCAGGCGTTATATTAAAATTGTATACATGCTTATCTTATTTAATCTACATTAACATAGTGAGTTTTTGCTTCCACTTTACAATG
>NW_006794034.1:0-929 GCF_000442215.2 Lipotes vexillifer | reverse complement strand
ACCCGTGTTCCCTGCATTAGCAGGCAGATTCTCAACCACTGCGCCACCAGGGAAGCCCCTCAATATCCATTCTTAACATCCTTACAGATCCCTATAAGTCAGAATTCTGATCACCTCCTGGTTATATTGTTTCCTCAGTCTGTCTTCTATTTTGTTTTGTGTTGTTTTCCTGCTTTCCAACTTCTTCCTGTCTCCATTTAACCTAATATCCTAAACAGTTTTATCATGTCCCCATCACAATCAAGCATTTCACTATTTTGGTCTTTTGTATCAAGTTCAGTCACTTCTGTCTGAATCAGGCTACCACCTGAATATCTCCAACTTTCTCTCATTACTCTACTAATTAAACTAAAATTAAGCTAATTTTATTGTGTTTAGGCATGAATTCCAACTCCTACCTCTGAGATTTCACATATAATTGTTTGCATCTGGAATAGCTTTTCCCAAACTTTTTGGAATTAGTATCTATTACGCCTTTCAAAACTAATTGTTTCAATTTTAATTGCAGAAAAGGGGTCAGGTCTTCTTGGGAACTAAGCCAGGAAAAAAATCTGAATGGATTAGGACCTAGACTGACTCATGATGAAGATGAAGTGTAAGCCAAAATGAAGGGCGAGGTCAGGACTGTTTGATAATATTGACAAAATAAGTTTATAGTTATGGCTGATAAGTGGATTGTAGCAGGTAGAATAATGTCAAAATCCAGAGTCCACACGGGATTAGGAGGAGAGCAATGACGTCATTGCAGCAGCACAACTGTTACAAGGGAAGCTGGTTGCTTTAATAGGAGTTATCCTTCATTCACTTTTCTTTTTCCAGTAATTCCACTGTCAAATGAAAAACAAAACTGGTCATAAAAAGGAGAGACTAGGGCTTCCCTGGTGGCGCAGTGGTTGACAGTCCGCCTGCCGATGCAGGGGACACGGGTT
>NW_006794033.1:0-277 GCF_000442215.2 Lipotes vexillifer | reverse complement strand
TGGGCAGTGTTACTATGAGTACTATCACCGTGAGAACCGGCACAATGGCACTGGCACGTTAGACACTGTCACCACTAGCAATGTAACCATAGATATTTTCACCATGAGGTTTGCCATCATAGTCACTGTCACCATGGGCAATGTCGCCCTGAGGACTGTCATCATGAGCACCGTCACCAAGTGCACTGACACCACGGGCACTATCACCTTAAGGACTATCACCATGAGCACTATCACTGTGAGCACTGTCACCATGGGAATTGTCACCCTGGGGACA
>NW_006794031.1:0-415 GCF_000442215.2 Lipotes vexillifer | reverse complement strand
GGAAGAAATGGACAAATTCTTAGAAATGCAGAACCTGCTGAGACTGA
Source organism: Lipotes vexillifer (assembly GCF_000442215.2). Lineage (NCBI taxonomy): Eukaryota > Metazoa > Chordata > Mammalia > Artiodactyla > Lipotidae > Lipotes > Lipotes vexillifer. The sequence goes on along the minus strand of NW_006794031.1, from coordinate 368 downwards.
ACCAGGAAGAAATAGAGAATATGAACAACACAATCACAAGCACTGAAATTGAAATTGTGATTAAGCATCTTCCAAGAAACAAAAGCCCAGGACCATAAACCTTCACAGAAGCATTCTATCGAATATTTAGACAAGAGCTAACACCTATCCTTCTCAAACTCATACAAAATATAGCAGAGGGAGGAACACTCCCAAACTCATTCTACGAGGCCACCAACACCCTGATCCCAAAACCAGACAAAGATGTCACAAAGAAAGAAAACTAGAGGCCAATATCACTGATGAACCTAGATGCAATAATCCTTAACAAAATACTAGCAAACAGAATCCAAAAGCACATTAAAAGGATCATACACCATGATCAAGTG
>NW_006794030.1:0-258 GCF_000442215.2 Lipotes vexillifer | reverse complement strand
TGATCATCTCAGTAGATGCAGAGAAAGCTTTTGACAAAATTCAACACCCATTTATGATAAAACACCCTGCAGAAAGTAGGCATAGAGGGAACTTGCCTCAACATAATAAAGGGCATATATGACAAACCCACAGCCAACGTCATCCTCAATGGAGAAAAATTGAAAGCATTTCCACTAAGATCAGGAACAAGATAAGGTGTCCACTCTCACCACTCTTATTCAACATAGTTTTGGAAGTTTTAGCCACAGCAATCAGAG
>NW_006794028.1:2592397-2636945 GCF_000442215.2 Lipotes vexillifer | reverse complement strand
TGCAAATTGGTGTGGCCACTTTGGAGAACAATATGGAGGTTCCTTAAAAAACAAAAAATAGAGCTACCATATGGTCTAGCAATCCCAGTCTTGGGCAGATATCCAAAGAAAACCATAATTCAAAAAGATACACACACCCCAATGTTCACTGCAGTACTATTTACAATAGTTAAGACATGGAACCAACCTAAGTGTCCATCAACAGAGGAATGGATAAAGAAGATGTGGTACATATAGACAATGGAATATTACTCAGCCATAAAAAAGAATGAAATAACGCCATTTGCAGCAACATGGATGGAACCAGAGATTATCATACTAAGTGAAGTAAGCCAGACAGAGAAAGACAAATATCACATGATATCTAAAATATCTATGTGGAATCTAAAAAATTATACAAATGAACTTATTTACAAAACAGAAACAGACTCACAGACATAAAACACAAACGTATGGTTACCAAAGGGGAGGGAGGCAGAGGGATAAATCTGGCATTTGGGATTAAAATATACACACTACTGTATATAAAATAAATAACCAAAAAGGACCTACTGTATAGTACAGGGAACTCTACTCAATATCTTATAATAACCTACAATGGAAGAGAATGTAAAAATATATATATATTCATATATACATATAACCTGAATCACTTTACTGTACACCTGAAACTAACACAACATTGTAAACCAACTTTATTTCAATAAAAATTTTTTTTTTTTTTTTGGCGGTACGCGGGCCCCTCACTGCTGTGGCCTCTCCCGCTGCGGAGCACAGGCTCCGGACGCGCAGGCTCAGCGGCCATGGCTCGCGGACGCAGCCGCTCCGCGGCATGTGGGATCTTCCCGGACCGGGGCACAAACCCGTGTCCCCTGCATCGGCAGGCGGACTCTCAACCACTGCGTCACCAGGGCAGCCCTCAATAAAAATTTTTTTAAAAGAAAGAAAGAAAGAAAGAAAAGAAACTAGGCTCCATTATATTCATAACCATCACAAGCAATGTCGTCTTCTTGGAAACTTCTAATTCTGCCCTCCAAAGCAATTTAAAAAATAGTGAAATCCTGACCACACTGGTACATGACAGTGTCTCAACATATTTGAAAACACTGAAGAGATACCCTTCTCCCAGACTTTTCAAGTTAAGCATTTAAAATTCTTCCTAAAGCTAGACTGTACAATATGGTGGCCGAGCCGCATGTGGCTTTTTAAATATAAATGAACGAAAATGAAAGAAAACTAAACATTCAGTTTCTTGGTCGAATTAGCCATATTTCAAGCACGCGGTAGTAACGGGTGCTGAGTAGGAGCCTTGCTGGATGAGCATCTCGTCTGTAGCAGGGAGTCCTCACGGTGGTGCTCAGGGACTTCCAAGGTCCATATTCCAGATGCATCACCATCCTGAGCATCCTCCTTGGTACAGAACTTCAAGCGGCAGTGAACGGACCCCTGGCCCACACAGAGATCCTGTCCCTCTAGTGCAGAATTCCCAGCGCTCTTGTCCTGGACACGTTAGCATCTGCTACACACGTGCTATGACCCACTCCCCGTATTCACAGCATAGGCCACGTAGGGCCATGCCAAACAGAATCAGCACACACTTTGAGATCTGGGGCTTTTGTTGGGAATCCTATTTTGGATCTAAAGATGGAACTTAGTGCCAGGGTTAACACCCTGGTCACTATCTGGTCCTTTTCAGAAAGTTTGCCAGCCCTGCCTGAGGTCCAAGAGCTGTGGCTGCTTCCTGAGACGAATTCCCTAGGACGGGGGGAAAGTGGGGGGCAGACAGCATCTATCTTTACAAGAACTGAGGTTTTACTTCTGCCAAAGATGCCCGTCTGCAGCCATCAGGGCCTCGTTGGCACCCTAAATCTCGTCAGCATTCTCACACTCCAGCACTTTTGGGGTACAGACTTCTAATATACTTAGTTGGGTTAATTATGGTCACTCAGTCAGATTGGAACATTCAACGGCTGAAGCCAAGGAGCCTAAGTTGGGAACGGGTTGGCCAGAGACCACTTGCAAAGCGAGGGACCCCAGAAAATCTGATTTAGCAAGTGTCAGGGGGACCTAGGACTCTGCATGCTAACAAGTTCCCAAGTGATTTGCTGCAGGGGGACCACGCATCATGTTTTGAGAACCTCCCATTTTCTTAAACAACAAGCTCCCCCAAATAGCACAGGCTGCTATGGACTTTCCAGAAACGGTTGTGCCTGAAGGGGTCTTTCTCTGGCAAATGAAAGCAGGACTGTCATCACTCTCTCAATGATGAGAAATGACCCTCTTTTTGCCTGGGTCACCCTTGGAGCCTAGTGACTTTGTCAGCACCTCCAGATTCTATCTGGGGAGGGATTCCTGGCAGGTGGAGGGGGAAGCTGCAGCAGGGAAGGGCAATGCCAGAGAACTATCTGCCACTTAATGCTTGGTGGGGAGTGCAGCTGGGCTGGGATGACTCAGTTTACCCCAGCGGAAAGATGGGCTGGGTCCACATTGGCGGAACACCTCTGGGCAGCCACAGCCTTTACTGTCTGCTCCCTTCCCAAGAGCTGCAGCTCTTCCTAGAGCTGGGGAAGCTGGTGGCCCTAGGGGTGGAGGGAACCCAGCCAGGGAGATCAGACTGGCTGGTGGCTTGGGGAGCTTGGGGTGGGCGGGGGGAAGAACCAGCCGTTCCCACAGGAGCAGAGGAATCTTCAGTGAAATAACTCCCGTGGGGAGTGTGCAGGCTGGGTCCCAGTTCTGGCTGTGTGGCTCGGTGGTCGCTGAACTGACTTGGATTTTACTTCCCCATCATTAAAACTGGGAATGGGACTAGATATACAGTCTCTAAAGTAACATGCTAGGAAAGGCTGACAAGGTCACACAGAGCTCTGCGAGCCCTCCTCTGCCTACAGCCTCCCATCAAAGCTTGAATAAAACCTGAGCTCCTTCCCACAGGTGTCAAGGCCCCGTATTTCACTCACCCCGGCTCCACGCTCCCCAATCACACTGCACTGCTTTGGTCCTTCTCACTTTCACACTTCTCATCAGCCCAGAGTCTGGAGAAAAATAATTTTCTCCAGAGGACCCGCATCACATGAACCTGCATGAACGTATGTACTATATATGCCTGTACATATCTTTATGTACATCGTGTATAGAAGCATGTGTACACGTGCCAGCACATAAATGTGTGCATGTGTGTTTGGGTGTGGTGTATGTGTGCACGCATGTGCGTGTATACATGCACGTGTGTGTGTGTATGCATGTGCGTGCTCTTGTGTGCGTATGTATATGCACGTGCATGCATGTGTATGCTCGTGCGTGCGCGTGTGTATGTGCATATGCGTGCATGTGTATGCTCGTGTGTGCGTGTGTGCATGTGTATGCTCGTGTGCGCGCGTGAGTGCATGTGTATGCGCGCGTGTATATGCATGTGCATGCATGTGTATGCTCGCGTGTATATGCATGTGCGTGCATGTGTATGCTCGTGTGTGTATATGCATGTGTGTGCACGTGTGTTTACTGTCTGCCACCTTCCCAAGAACACACACCCCACGAGGACAGACACTGGGTCTTGATGGCTGTGCTATCACCAGCGACTAGGACAGGGCTTGGTACCTCTTAAATAATCAATGTTTGTTGAAAAAACAAATAAGTTTGGTGTCAGTGATAACTCAGTAGTACTGGGGGGCAAAAAAAGAACGAGTAAGTGGTTGAATAAATCAGTGACTACAAAATAAAGCAGAAACGAAACAAGGCGGGTGTTAGGAATCTCCTCCCACTTTGCAGGTGAGGCTGCCGGCTACAAGGACTTAGTGATTTGCTCAAGATTACAGAGAAGCCAGCAATGACCGGGGGAAAGAAAAGCCCCAACCCAGGCTCCTCTGTCTCTTCCTTCTCCAGCCATGGTAGGTGGGCGCTTGGACCAAGCTCTGGATCTAGGGGTGGTATAAGGCCCACTATGGGGGATACGGTACTGCACTGAATGGGGCATTTTATAAAAAAGGATCACTTTCAAGTTCATGCTCAGTAACCTCTTCTTCCCTGAGCTGACACTGATGGGTCCCCAACATCCACCTGTGCCCCAGTTACACCCGCTCACAGGGACCGTCCCAGCCATGGCGTCCTGGAGGCCAGATTTCGTTACCTCCTGTTGCACAGTGTATGATGATGGATTTTGTAAAGACCTCCCTCCCTCCTCCCCGATGATGTCAGAGAAGGCAGCATCCTCCCTGTTAGAATGGCTCTGGTCTTTATCCTTTTCCTCTTAAGCAACTGAGAAATTGCTATTTTAAGTCCTCAGTGTTCAGAGCCCGGCACGCAGGAGAGACACCCCGAAGCTGCCCCGACAGTTCCGAGTGGGCCCCTCTGTGCTTCCCATCTGCCTTCACCATAGATGCTGGTGGCGAGCGGCCAGCTGTCGGCCTTTGTGGGCACCAAGTGTTATTTATAACAAGGCCCTCACTGGAGTCCACTAACATCCAAGGCAAGATTTGTCCTCATTTTTCATTTAATTCAACTATAATTCCTACCTATTATTCTGCATGATGCTTTTCTTTTTTGGTTTCCTCCAGGCCTGCAGGCCATTATAAAACAGAAAACAGAGGCACAGAAAGTGACCCATCTCGAGAAAGAATCTGCCAGAAAGAGAGCTGTCATGATGTGGCCTGGGGCTCATTCCACCCGGCCCTCCGTGCACTCCCACTGTGTTTTTAACGATCTCCGATCTCAGGTTAGGGTTTGAGGTAGGGTTAGGGTTCTCCCATCTCAGGCACTGGGCTAGGCCCTAATGAGGTATTTAGATCGATGGACATGGGTCCTGCCTTCACGGAGATGTCCACTCAGTTGGTTAGAAAGCACATACCATAAGCTGTGGTGTCAGATTCTATGTGTAACATGCTTCAGGCCAAGTGGAGACAGACCCACAAAGATGCTGGGAGGCTCCTGGCACCGCCCTCCAGGGCCCCATCGTCCACTGTCCCTCCCACCCCAAGGCTCTGCTCTTAAGCACTTGCAGATTCTGCTGGCATGTCTCATGGTGGATGAGAAAAGTCAGGCCTGGAGGGCTTAGCTCAACTCCAAGGCCATGTCGTGCCTGAGAACCTGGAATATTTGCTGTGTTTCAGTGATTCTGAAATAGAAGAGACTTAGACTGCCTGTGTGAGGACTGTTGCTGACTTCTGCTGTAAAAAAATATTCCACTTCATCGGCCGTGAAGAGGTATAAGAAAATGCCAGATCAATGACCATGACCAGGTCTCCCAGGAGCCACCTCCCCCAGCGTTGCCTCGGGGACGAGTAAGCGTGGGCTCTGGGCTGAGACCACCAAGCTCAGCTTCCCACTCTTCATTTTATAGACATGTGTCTCGGGCAGGTGAGTGATGAGAGCTGCCAGTGCCTCAGCATTACGTGGAAAATGAAAACAATCAAGGCACAGATTCCGTGGGGCTCTTGGTAGGTTTACATTATTTAGTAGAGGCACAGTCCTTAGAAGAGTACCTAGCACATAACAAATGCTAAATAAGTGATAGTTGTCATTATTATCTTTTGTGTGTATATATTTATATCTGTAGCATTGCAGTGTGCATCAATGATGTTTCAGCCATCAGAGTTGAGTTGACTTGGTCAGAGAACATACCATAGCCAAAATGACTGAGATTAAGACACGAGTAACCTCTGTGTTTGTGTGTGGTGCACCCATGTACGCATCTATGTATGTGTGTGTAAGTATACTTACACATACATACTCATATATATTTGAGTACTGTATATATCCGTCCATCTAACTGTCCATTGGTCCGTCCATCTATCCATCCATCCATCCTTTCATCTGTCTACCTACCACCTACGTCTATCTATGTATTTCTGTATCTAGGTACCTATGTGCGTGTGTACATATGTATACATTTATTTAGCTTACATAGGAGTTTTAAACACCCCTCTGTCTCTGCAACATTGAAAAGAGCATCTGTGTCCCCTAAACTAGGAATGACGTAAAATGAGAAAGTAGGGAAATGCAATTGGAATCTTACTGAACTAATGAGATGTAATGCAGAATTCTCAGTCTGCGGCACTGAAGGGTAACGTCTGTGAGGACAAGACAGACACCAACTGGAAGCAAAGCCACCAGTCAGCGAGTTCCCCCTGCATGAGTGTCGTCTGTACCACTACACCTTCCCTGGCTCGGATAGCTCTTCCCCGTTGGTTTGGAGATGTGCAGAGCAGGGCATCACCGACGGCCAGCAGGGAGGACCTGGGTCTCTCGCCCAGGGCTCCACGTGGGTTTGTTCCTACACTTGTCCCCTCTCCCGAAATGACTGCCTAGTTATCTCACTTGGCAGTTGATTTTGTGCTGTCTCTTGTGAAGCTTCCTGGGTTTCTTTTTAACATGTTATGTGTATCTGTTTTCCTAAATAGATCATAATTTCCCTGGGAGCACCACACCATGTCTTTTTCGTATCTATTCCCATTTCCCTGATGCCTCCACCCACGCCTCTATGTGTCATAGCACATACTAAGCCTTTAGCCTCTTTGAACGCCCAGAAACTCCAACGAGATACCTTTAATTAGAAACAGTAGTCCCCTGAGAACTATCAAAATTTTACTGCCAACAAGCCTAGGAGTTGAGCTGTATCGTAAGTTACGTCTTTCATCTCTCTTTTAAGTGGACTTCAATGTATATGAATAAATTTTTAACCAAAATGCTATGTCCTGGAGTACGACCTATTCTATGCACAAATGTTACTAAACGGTACATGATAAGAGAGAGAGGCTCAAAACCCCTCTTACTGGTCAGTCTTAACTTTTCCTAGACTTGGATGCCTCCAGGCGCTGTTTCCTGACACCCCTGGGCTCAGGGACTTCCCAGACTCTCTACTTCCCTCACACCTCCAACTGCTCTAGATGTCATTTCACGGGTTTGCCATCCTTCACCAAGTTTCTGTGTGTTCCTTCAAGTATCCCCCGGACCCATTCCTACCTGATTCCAGACACTCACACTTTGTGCGTGGATTACTGCAGTGACCCTTCTGAAAGCCTTCCTAGCCGCTCCAAGCCTTCCCATGACCTGTCCCGAAATCCCATACCATTTATGGTCTGTATCACATAATTGATGATTCCTCTACACCTGTGTTGGCCCTTCCGGGCATCACTGATAAAGGATGAGTCTAAGGGAATCCAGCGCTGACATTCTGAAGTCTCACAGGCAACAGCCTACGTAAAGGGTAGAAAAAATAAGTAAAGGCACAGCACAAGTCCGATGTCTGGCTTTGGAAATGAGTCAAATAAAAATCAATGCATTGATCCTACTCCTGGGCATATATTTGGGAAAGATGAAAACTCTAATTCAAAAAGATACATGCACCCCAATGTACGCAGCAGCACTATTTACAATAGCCAAGACTTGAAAACCTAAATGTCCGCCAACAGATGAATGGATAAAGAAGATGCGGTACATATACATAATGGAATACTAGTCAGCCATAAAAAAGGATGAAACACTGCCATTTGCAGCAACATGGATGGACCTAGAGAATATTATGCTTAGTGAAATAAGTCAGAGAAAGACAAATATATGATAACACTTATATGTGGAATCTAAAAAAAATGCTACAAATGAACTTATTTATAAAACAGTCTATGAAATAGACTCACAGATGTAGAAAACAAACTTGCAGTTTACCAAAGGGGAGAGACTGGGGGGGTATAAATTAGGAATTTGGGAATAACAGATACATACCACTATATATAAAGCAGATAAACAACAAGGACCTACTGTGTAGCACCGGGAACTATACTCAATATCCTGTAATAACCCATAATGGAAAGCACACTGTGTGTGTGTGTGTGTGTGTGTGTGTGTGTGTGTGTGTGTGTGTGTGTGTGTGTGTGTGTGTGTGTTTATATATATAGATACAGGAAACCGAATCACTTTGCTGTATGCCTGAAACCTTGTAGATTAACTATACTTCGATCTAAAACAATCAGTGCATTGAAGGAGGGAGTTTCATCTACAGAAAAACAGGACAGCTAGAGTGAGTCAATACTGGTAGATCTCTGGAACACAGGAGGTGTCAGATGATAACATAATGGTCACACGATTAAATAATGGAGGGAAGAGGCTAAGGGAAGAGCACAGAGTCACTTCGAGCCGTGTGGTCTAGACTCAGCCCCTTCTTGTTAATACATCCCAGGGCTGCGGCCATCCTGTGAGGACTTCAAAGTCCATCTAATACTGCTGGTACTGTGCTGAAGCAATGGTCACCATCATAACAGGGGAGGAGACGGATGGGAAAACATGTGGGATTTAAGAAAGATTTGATATGCCTTTCACACATCTTTAGAGAGAGCAATAAAGCTCTGATCAGGTCGCAAGACACAGACTCTCAGGGGTGGAAGAGACCTTAAGAGCACCGAGGCCAACCTCACATCCATCTCCTGACGTCCTTCACAGCCAATCTGATGATGGCTGGATTGGCCAATGCTCGCACCCCACCCTCTGCCTACCCTCCAGCCCACTCTGTCTCAGGACAGCTTCACGTGCAGGGGAGGACCACCAATAAGGAGGCCACAGGGAGAACAGTGCTCCAACAATTGCGTACGCAACGGTAGTGCTGAAGATGCCCTTGACGTGCTGCTTCTTAACTCTCCTGACCCTGCAGTCTACAGCTGATGTGAGTTGTTCTGCTTCGAAAAGCCCTTATGTCCTATGTCCCATCTTCTTGTAAAAGTTTCATTGATAGCGATCCACTGCTCTTTTATCATCCTGCTGACCATCCTCTGGCAAGTATACAGAGTTTATTCCAGGAGGAATATATAGTCACGTGATTTTCGACAAGGGTGCCAAGACCGTTCAACGGGGGGAATGAGAGTCTCTTCGACAAGCAGTGATGGGAAACAACATGCAAAAGAATGAATCTGTAGCCTTACCTTACACTGTATACAAAAATTAACTCAAAAAGGATCAAAGATCTAAACATAAGACCTAATACATACAACTCTTAGAAGAAAACACAGAGGAAAAGCCTCATGACACTGGATTTGACAACGATTCCTTGGATGTGACACCAGAAGCACAGGCAACAAACGCAAACGTAGACAAAGTGGATTACATCAAAGTTTGAAACTTCATGCAACAAAAAACACAATCAACAGAGTGAAAAGACAACCTATGAAATGGGAAAAAGTATTTGTAGATCATTTATCTGATCGTGGGTTAATATCCAGAATATATTAACAAAACTCCTACAGCTCAACAGCAACAAAAAGACCAAATAACCTGAGTAAAAAATAGGCAAAGGACTTGAATAGATACTTCTCCAAAGATGATATAAGATGGCCGACAAGCGGGACTTCCCTGGTGGTCCAATGGTTAAGACTTCACGCTCCCAATGCAGGGGGCCCAGGTTCCATCCCTGGTCAGGGAACTAGATCCCGCATGCAGCAATGTGCCACAACTAAGACCTGGTGTCGCCAAATAAATAAATAAATATTTTTTAAAAAAAAGATGGTAAACAAGCATATGAAAAAATGTTCAAAATTACTAATCATTAGGGAAATGCAAACCAAAACCATAGTGAGATATCACCTTACATCCATTACAATGGCTAACATAAAAAAAAAAAGCAGAAAATAACAAGTGTTGATGAGGATGTGAAGAAATTAGAATCCTTGTGTACTTTTGGTGGAATGGAAAATGGTATGGCCACCATGATGCAAAACAGTATGATGGTTCCTCAAAAAATTAAAAGTAGAATCATATGATTCATCAAACCCACTGCTGAGTATATATGCGAAAGAACTGAAACACCGTCTCAAAGAAATATTTGTACACCCATGTTCGTAGCAGCATTATTCACAATAGTCAAGACGTGGAAGCAATCCAAGTGTACATTAATGGATGAATAGATAAACAAAATGTGGCATCAACGCAAAAAGGAATATTATTCAACCTCAAAAAAGGAAGGAGATTCTGACAGAGGATACAACGTGATGAATCTGGAGGACATAACGTTAATTAAGCACAGTGCTAAGAGGCATAATAAGTGACATAATAAGTGAAATGTCAGTCACAAAAAGACAAATACTGTACAAGGTCTCTAGAATAATCAGATACACAGAAACAGAGAGTAGAATGGTGGTGGTTCCCAGGGGCTTGGGGAAGAGGGGAAATGGGATGCTGTTGCTTAATGGGGACAGAGTTCCAGTTTGGGAAGAGGAAGAAGTTCTGGAGCCAGATGGAGGTGACGGTGGCACAACAGTGTCAAGCACTTAATGCCACTGAATTGTACAACTAAAATTGGTTAAGATGGTAAACTTGATGTCATGTGTATTTTACTACAATTAAAAAAAATCAACACAACATTGTAAATCAACTATACTCCAATATAAATAAAAATAAACATAACATACAAAGGAATTACATTAGACTTCTTGTCAGAAACTATGCAAGCCAGGACATAATGGAGAGACATCCTTCAGATACTGAAAGAAAAAAATAACCGTCAGCATAAAATTCTATATCCAGTAGAAATATCTTTCAAACTTAAAGGCTAAATAAAAACATTTTCTAAAAAAAAAAAAAAAAGAAAAAAAAATCAAACGCCTATTCTCTGCCAGGGAGTATTCTAGGTTCTGGGATATGGCAGTGAACAAAGCAAACATACATCCTAGAAGAGAGAGGACACAAGCAAACACGTGTGTAAATAAAGAGTGGCCGAGATGCCCCTAAGTACTGTTGAGAAAAAGAGAGCAGGGTGGGTGAGAGAGAAAGAGAGAGAGAGCACGGTGAACTGCGGTGTCAGGAAAAAGCCTCACTGAAGCAGCATTTGAGACCTGACTGAGCTCTGCAGATACAGGGGGAGAGACTTCTAGAAAGAAGGGAAACAAAGGGCAGGGCTTGGATGCCCTGGACTGTTCAGAGGTCAGGGAAGAGGCAGGAACCGGTGAAGCAGGTGGGAAGGAAGAGCCAGGGTGGCAGGGGCCAGCGCAGAGAATGACGTGTCCCAGGAACCAGGCAACGAAAGTGTTTCCAGAAGGGAGGCATGACCAGTGAGAGGTTAAGTAAGACCGGAACTGAGAACGACCCTGGACTTGGCACCTATGACTCTGACAAGGGCTTCTTGGTGGTAGTAAAGGTTTAAGAGGGAAAAGGGGCCAGAGAGGAAAGATTACTCTGCTGGTGGGTTTCGCTGTATTCAGAGATTAACAAGGTGGCCCTGGGGCAAAGGTATTTGGTAAATTCTTGGAGCTACCCTGTTACAGTTAGCTGATGGGAATGATACACCAAGAGGTGAACGCTGGTGAGCAGGAGAGAGCGAGGGCTGCTGCTGGAGTGATGTCCCTCTGGAGACAAAGTGGAGGGTCCCTGGCTCTCAGACAGGAGCGTGGCAGACGGTACTCAGGATATTAATCCTTTGTCCGTAATCTGTGTTGCTAATGTCTTCTCTCAATGTAAGGTGCCTTTTTTCTGAAAGGTATTCTTAATTTTCATGTGGTCGACCTGACCAACCTTCACTTCATCACCGAGCCCCTGAGCCCCCCAGGGCTGTCAGGATGGAAGCTCCCAATCTCAGGGTGGGGCACGTGTCCCCAAGGTTAAGGCTGGGTCCAAGGCTCACCTAGAGCTCCCCCCGCACCCCTGCCCGGTGACAGAGCCCGGAACAGAGAAGTAAGCGGGATAAATTTTACTTAAGGTTTCACATGGGAGGTGGAAAAGAGGATTTATTTTGCATGTGAAACACTATTCTTTATAAGAATTAAAATTCTCATTAGAAATGTCTGTTTTCCTTTAAAATTCTTCCAGCTCTCTTAGATATTCTTCTTTAAAAATCTTTCTTTAAGCACGCCTACTTCTTATTCTCATCAGAACGGAGTCTATCCCTAGCCCCCAGATTTTCCCTCTGTGCCTCTGCACATCTCTCCCTGTCTCAGACAGGGCATCTCTGGTCTCCACAGCAGCCGGCGCAGTGAGCCGTGTTACCAGGGTCAAACATTTGAGTTACTGTACATAGCAACTCTTTTCTTTGATCAGCAGTCTTGTGTGTGCATGTTTGATCCCATTAGCAAGGTAACCAAACGCAGAGCCCCATGACAACAGGCACACCTGCTCCAAATATGAACCGTAACCCAGAATGGCAACAACCTGGACACGTAAGCAGCCTGCTCTTGTGCCAAGGCCAAACCCATTAGTCAAATAGCTGTTTGCCTAATAAAAACTCAGCTCTGTCTGGCTAACAATGTTAGAACACAAACAGTCCAGTTTCCCTAAAGCAGACGGTGTTCCAGGAACCCCCAGCTGGGGGCTGGTTAGGGAGGAGTGAGAAGGAGGGGACCAGACCCCTGGTACCTGCCCTGAGGCTACAACCAGAACCTCATTCTGGAACCAGCGACATGTCACCCTGAAGCTGCTGCAGGTCACAGTTTACCCACAGGAAACACGCTGATGGGATAGGCAGGAGAGAGGCTTCATTTGGTACACTCAGGTCCTGATTCTGCTGAAATCAGATGCCAGAGGACCTCTCGAGGACCAGGAAGGGGAAAAATGAGGAAAGCTCTCCTGGAAGGAAGTGGAGCTGTTTCCTTCTCCTGTAAGAAGAGCCAGGCACGAAAGCTGCCACCACAGCCATCACCACCATTTCTCGAGCGCCAACCCTGTGCCAGGCACTGGGCTAGGACTTTTACATGCACTCTTTTTTTTTTTTTTCTAACATTTCAGTTTGAACTAATTTTAGACTTAGAGAAAAGTTGCAAAAATAGTACAAAGAGTTTCCTTATATGCCTTACCAGGCTTTCCCAAATGTTAACATCTTATATAACTATAGTACATGCACTCTTTATTAATGCGTTTATTCTCAAACTATTTCATACAGTCATTGCAAACAACATGGTAAGGTCAGTCTTATCAGCCCCATCACACAGGTGAGAAAACTAAGGCTCAGAAGAATAAATACCTTACCCAGATACACACAGAGTCAGTGCCACAGCAGGTCTGTGCCTGTCCTAGCCCATTATGGGGTGCCTTGAGAGTTGAGGTTACGTCTTAGTCATCATTTTGCCCTCCATCCAGCCACTCAACACAGAGCTTGGCACATAGTGAATATTAATTAATTATCTGTTGACCACCAAGAGCCTTCTCTGTACCTTGCCAGGTAACAGTCCTGGGGGTGACTTAGACGGTGGAGAGATGTCAATCTCGTGAGGACATAAGGGCACAGGATTTCTTGCCTACAAACCCAGACGTGAGTCTTCAACCTTCTGACGACAGGACACTCATTAAGCCTTTTAGTTTTTCTCAGTTTCCTTATCCATGGATCTCCTTCAGGGGAGGTGCAAGAGTGTCCCCAAACAATGTCCTACCAGCAGGACCATCAAGAGGATTCCAGGCCTGCCACACCCCCTTGTCCTGCCCAGAAGAGGGTGAGTGAGGGAGACAAGCTGGATGGTGTCCCTGCAGCAAACCCTGGTTGGCACTGTGTCAGCCAAAACTGGACTTGATAAAATTATTTTCATCTTTAAGAGAAAAAGAATTTCAGTCCATAAACTTTCTGCTTTTCTTCATTTGGCTTTATGTAAAAACAGAAAAAGTTGTCCATATTGAAGTATTGATTTTTAACTGGGCACTGTGCTGTGTATACGTGGGGTTACAACTGAGGGAGGCAAGCACAGAGAAGTCCAGTCAAGCAGCTCCTTCCTGCTGCTCCTGGATAATTAATGACCCCGGTGGACAGGAAGTGAGGGAGAAAGGAAGGACTAAGGTTTGCTGGCTTCTCCCATGAGTCACGTGCTCACCTGTGAAATGGCTCATCGCATCTAATCCTATTAGTCTTACTATTGAGATGTTAATTAATTTTTGTTGCAGTATAGTTGATTTACAGTGTTGTGTTCATTTCTGCTGTACAGCAAAGTGACTCAGTTATACACATATATACGTTCTTTTTTTCAGATTCTTTCCCATTATGGTTTATCACAGGATACTGAATACAGTTCCCTGTGCTCTACAGTAGGACCTTGCTGTTTATCCATCGTTTTTTTTCTTTTTTTAATTGGGGTATAGTTATTTTACAATGTCGTGCTAATTTCTACTGTACCGCAAAGTGGAATTCCCTGTGCTATACAGCAGGTTCTCATTAGTTATCTGTTTTATACATATTAGTGTATATATGTCAATCCCAATCTCCCAGTTCACCCCACCCCCCCCATTCCCCCCTTGGTGTCCATATGTTCGTTCTCTACATCTGTGTCTCTGTTTCTGCCTTGCAAACCGGTTCATCTGTACCATTTTTCTAGATTCCACATATATGCATTAATATAGAATATTTGTTTTTCTCTTTCTGACTTACGTCATTCTGTATGACAGTCTCTAGGTCCATCCATGTCTCTACAAATGACCCAATTTCGTTCCTTGTTTATCCATTCTATGTGCAATAGTTTACATCTGCTAACCCAGCCTCCCACTCCATCCCTCCCTCAACCCCCTCCTCCTTGGCAACCACAAGTCTGTTCTCTATGTCTATGAGTCTGTTTCTGTTTCATAGGTTCATCTGTGTCATATTTTAGATTTCACATATAAGTGATATCATATGGTATTTGTCTTTTTTTTTTTTTTTTTTTTTTGCGGTACACGGGCCTCTCACTGTTGTGGCCTCTCCCGTTGCGGAGCACAGGCTCCAGACGCGCAGGCTCAGTGGCCACGGCTCACGGGCCAAGCCGCTCCGCGGCATGTGGGATCTTCCCGGACCGGGGCACGAACCCGTGTCCCCTGCATCGGCAGGCGGACTCTCAACCACTGCGCCACCAGGGAAGCCCTCTCAATCATTCTTTATATGAAATGGCTTTTAGTCTCCCCACTCCCACTCCTAAATTATCCCATACACCTTCCTCTGAACACAATTTATCAAAACCCTTCTAAGAGTGTGGAGCTCAGCATAGGGCACATTACCCCACATGGTCCCATCAGTGCAGAATGCAGGGTGACTCATCTCCAGTCAGGATGGTGTCGTTTAATTAACCCAGACAAGAATGACATTAGCTTCTTAAGTAACTGTCTGATGCTGTTGGCTTGCCTTCATCTGGACATGAACTAAAACTATGACTTGTAAGCATAGGTGCAACAAGCCACAGGGGCAATCTACACTGAACATCTGAAATTAGCCTCTTGGGACTTCCCACGTGGCACAGTGGATAAGACTCCACACCCCCAATGCAGAGGGCCTGGGTTCCATCCCTGGTCAGGGAACTAGATCCCACATGCATGCTGCAACTAAGAGCTCGCAGGCGACAACAAAGGAGCCCATGAGACGCGACTAAGGAGCCCACCTGCTGCAACTAAGACCCAGTGCAACCAAATAAATATATAAATAAATAAATAAATAAATATTTTAATTAAAAAGTTAGAAAAATGAAATTAGTCTCTTAAACTCAAATAGATAATGTATTAAAGGTAATGTGTGTTAAATCTCCCCTTGCTGGTTTAGGCTGATCATTTCCATCTTGTCAACATCTTTTTGAATCCTGATAGGACCATCCACTCTTTAACCCATTAGTTCAGTTTGGTTTCATGTACATTATGTGATTTTAAAAATGCATCCTGTTTCTCCAAGGCATTCTCACACCTTTATGATTGTAGTCTCTGTAGTTACAAAACTGCATAGGAAAGCAAAAATCATCCTAACATGAAATTATTCTCTACTGAACCAACTCTACTGCAGTGTAAAAGTATTTCCTACTCAAATTCTCTTTCCCCATTCAACACTAGCATCTATGCTCATCCTTTGTTTCTACATCCTTGTCCATCTTCTTTTGCTGAGTGCAAATACAGGGCAATTCGTTGCAAAGTATATGGCAAATCTTGCCAAAAAAAAAAACAAAAACCCAAACCAAACCAGTAATCCATGGCACTGATATTGGAGAACAGATCAAGTCATATATAAAACCACTGACCAATGGAGGTCAGGGGATTTAGAAGAGATACCAACTAAAGAAGAGGCATTTAACAAGAATGATGACTTCAAAGAAGGTTTAAAAGAGAATGGTCTAGGGCTTCCCTGGTGGCGCAGTGGTTGAGAGTCCGCCTGCCAATGCAGGGGACGCGGGTTTGTGCCCCGGTCCGGGAAGACCCCACATGCCGCGGAGAGGCTGGGCCCGTGAGGCATGGCCGCTGAGCCTGCACGTCCGCAGCCTGTGCTCCACAACGGGAGAGACCACAACAGTGAGAGGCCCGCGTACCGCAAAAAAAAAAAAAAAAAAAAAAAAAAGAGAATGGTCTAAATATGAAAGTATTTAAAGGAGACTTGGAAAAAAACAGATAAAGCCCTTGTAAAAATAATTCTCTTTAGAATCATGCAGAAAAAGTCACACAGTGAAGGATGGTTATTTTGTGCTTTCATACAATTTTGGCATAAAAATTATAGCCCCAACTCACCTCATTAAAAAAAATTCTTCAGTAAGGTATAAGTTACATACAACACAAGGAATTATTTTAACGTGTAAAATCCATGAGTTTTGATACATTTATACAATCATGATACTATTACTACTATCAAGGTAGAACATTTCCATCACCCCTAAAAGTTACTTGACTCACTCTTTATTCATTCTAAGAATTCACTGTTGCATTTATAAACAAATTTTTTTTTTTTTTGCAGTACACGGGCCTCTCACTGTTGTGGCCTCTCCCATTGCGGAGCACAGGCTCCGGAAGCACAGGCTCAGCGGCCATGGCTCACGGGCCCAGCCGCTCCGCGGCATGTGGGATCCTCCCGGACCGGGGCACGGACCCGTGTCCCCTGCATCGGCAGGCGCACTCTCAACCACTGCGCCACCAGGGAAGCCCTATAAACTAAACTTTTAAAAGGCTTATTTCTTAATTTTTAGTTTCATTTTAAGAAAAGTTCCCAACCGAGTATTTTTTTCTACTTTTAATTTTCACATTTAAAAAATAGATAGACTGCTTTTTCTTTTAGAGCAGTTTTAGGTTTACAGGAAAATTGAGCAGAAGGTACAGGGAGTGCCTATATACTCTACCCCCTCATTACTAATATCTTGCATTGGAGGTACATTTGTCACAACTGATGAACCAATATTGATACATTATTATTAACTAAAGTCTATCATTTAAATTAGGGTTCACGCTTTGTGTTGTACAGTTTTTCGTTTTTGGTTTTGGTTTTTACAAATGCATAATGTCATGCATCCACCATTACAGTACCATACAAAATAGTTTCACTGCTCTAAAATTTCCCTGTGCATCATCTGTTTGTCTCTTCCCTTCCCCTCTCCATCACTGATCTGTTTTTTACCCTGTGTATGGTTTTTGCCTTTCCCAGACGTCATATAGTTGGAATCATGGTATACAGCCTTTTTAGGTTGGTTTCTTTCACTTAGCAGTATGCATTTAAGGTTCCTTCAAGGACATCTTGGTTGCTTCCATATTTTGGCAATTATGAATAAAGCTGTTACAAACATCGCTGTGAAGGCTGTTGTGTGGACATAAGTTTTCATCTTATGGGTAAATACCAAAGAGCACAACTGCCAGCTCATACGGTTAAGAGTATGTTTGGTTTTTTAAGAAACCACCGAACTGCCTTCCAAAGTGGCTGTCCTATTTTGCATTGTCACCAGCAACGAATGAGAGTTCCTGTACCTCAATATCCTCATCAGCATTTGGTGTTGTCAGTGTTTTGAATTTTAGCCATTCTAATAGGTGTACAGTGGTATCTTATTGTTGTTTTGATTTGCAATTCCACGATGATATGACATTGTGCATCTTTTCATACACTTATTTGCCATCTGTATATCTTCTTTAGTGAGGTGTCTGTTCATGTATTTTGCCCACTTTTAAATTGTATTTTCCTATTATTTTTTTCCTTCTTTTTCAATTTATTTTTTATTGTGGTAATGAAATACCCATGGCATAAAATTTGCCATTTAACCATTTTTAAGTATACAGCTCAGCCATCCATCTCTATAGTTCTTTCATCTTGCAAAACTAAAACTCTGTGCCCATTAAATAATAACTTCCCATTTCCCCCTTTCCTAGACTCTGACAACCAACATTTTACCTTCTGTCTCTATGATTCTGACTACACTAAGTACCTAATATAAGTGGAATCATACTGTATTTGTCTTTTGTGATTGGCTTATTTCACTTAGAATAATGTCCTCAAGGTTCAGCCATGTTGTAAAATATGTCAGAATTTCTTTCCTTGTAAGGCTGAAAAATATTCCATTGTATGTATAAACCACATTTTGCCTATCCGTTCATTCATCGAGACATTTGGATTGCTTCCACCTCTTGGCTATTGTGAATAATACTGCTGTGAAAATAGGTGTTCATGTCTCTTTCAGATCCTACTTTCAATTCGATTTTGGTGTATATACTCAGAAGTAGAATTGATGGATGATACAGTAATTTTATTATTTTTTATTTTTATTTATTTATTTATTTTTGCGGTACGCGGGCCTCTCACTGTCGTGGCCTCTCCCGTGGCGGAGCACAGGCTCCGGACGCGCAGGCTCAGCGGCCATGGCTCACGGGCCCAGCCGCTCCGCGGCATGTGGGATCTTCCCGGACCGGGGCACGAACCCAGGTCCCCTGCATCGGCAGGCGGACTCTCAACCACTGCACCACCAGAGAAGCCCCATATCGTTAAGTTTTAAAGAGGTTTTGCAAATATTCTCTTCCAGTCTGTGGCCTGCCTTTTCATTCCCTTAACAGTATCTTTCACAAAGTACAAGTTTAATTAGTTATGAAATTTTAAAATACATTATGTAAGACAGCGTTATCATAGGAAAACCAAGCCCTCTACTACATATGCGCATCTTAGCTCCTGACAAAAGTATTGAATAGGACAGTTCAAAGATGTTAAACATTGGATACCTCCCTCCAGCTTGACAATAATCAAAAGAAGCTGACAAAGATTTCACAGCTAACATGGCATAATTTTTTTAATAAACGAACCATCCTGGCTTCTGCATTTCTTTACTCAGTGCTCACGAACTGTTTAGTAATTCATTCATGAGTTTTACTATGAATCCATGTTATTTGGTGGAGAGTATTTTTTCCCAGCATTTGGAAAACTGAGAAGTGATCCTCCAATATCCTTCCTTTTCTTTCTTTTTTTTTTTTTTAGCGGTACGCGGTCCTCTCACTCTTGTGGCCTCTCCCGTTGCGGAGCACAGGCTCCGGAAGCGCAGGCTCAGCGGCCGTGGCTCACGGGCCCAGCCGCTCCGCGGCACGCGGGATCCTCCCGGACCGGGGCACGAACCCCTGTCACCTGCATCGGCGGGCGGACCCTCAACCACTGCGCCACCAGGGAAGGCCCTTCCTTTTCTTATAATACCTTTCCCAGTCATGTCTGAATGCTTTCTCATTATCCTGGGATAGTATTAACTTGGGCCTGAAGACTGGAAGATATTTAGAGGGGCTAAGTGTACTTCCTCAATCTCGCCTCCTTTTGTAGATTTTAACTCCTTCTTAGTAAAGTCTGTGCTTCATTTTCCTTCCTCCATTTGCAGGTTATCCTTCTTGGATTAGAGAAGATGGCAATGCTTCTCTCCAGTGGCTTGGTACCCAAAGAGCGAAGCCCACATCTGCACCACTAGTGGCCTCTGGAACAAAGAGGCCAAGGCCTGGTGGAAGCATTCTTGGCTGATTTAGCAGCTGGCTGGAGGCTGAAGTGAATTCCAGAATGAGTTCTGAGAACAGAGGAGAGTGTGAACACTACTCAAGGATACAAAACGTTAGTGCCCATTTCGGCTTTGAAGGAGACAAGAGCATAAAGGGGATAATCAGCCCATGAGAACAAGGTCGAGCCAAGCACTGTGCTCCCAGGTCAGTAAGCAAAAAACCAACACAAAACAAAACACCCCAAGACAACCCCCAAACAACCAAGGCCAATCTTGGCATAAGTCAATGACCCAGATGGCTACACGGGAGCGAAAAACCTGTACAAGCAGGGCTTAAAGGTTCCACATGTAAGAAGCAGTAGGGTCAAACAGGAGAGCAATTCTACTTTCTGTGTGCTGCCAAGGAGCACCCTGCCATCTTCCCCTGGCAGTGGTTGTGTTAGCCTTTCGTGTTACGTTTTCGCTGCAAATATCCAAAAACGTCCCTTGTTCCTGGCATCTTTCACAAGGCTTAGCTCATCCTGGGGGTTATTCTTGCCCTTACTTGCCATTCAGCCTTGGGTATGTGCCTCTCCTATTTTCTGTACATTATCAATACTTTTTAAAAACTCTGAACTCATCAGAGAGCAACCTGGATGGTCCATACTAATGTTCTTGGTGCCCCTCACTTTTAAAATTTGTTTAATTAAAAATAATTACGTATTTCTCTTTGACTACATAATGCAGTAAACTATTTTCTCTGTTCCAATCCCACTAATAGGTGGCCACAGTTTTTAATTTATTGCTTAGCCTTCCTTTAATGCATATTCAAAAACAATACCAATAACTATTCTTTTTTCCTTCTTTTTATTAAAAAAATACAAGTACTAGTATACTTTTCTTTTTCACTGAACAATATTTCTTGGAGAGCTTTCCTTATCACTGCATATGCAGCTGCTATTTACTTATTCATTTGCTAAAGCTTTGAGATTTTTATTTACATTGACAAGTTTTCACTAGGAATTGTATACAAAGTGTCAAAAGCACATGTCTTGGGTGATGAAGATATAAGAGATGAAAATTTGAGGTAAAATATAGGATAATCAAATGCTATTCAAAAAGCCTCAAAAGATTCTTATAACTTAAATTTCTTCAGATTATTCAAACAATAATATACCATAAGCTAATATCCAAACTCAGCCATAGTAATGGTATTTCTTGGTGCAGTGGATCCTGTATGACATGGAGTCTTGGATAATGGGGCTTAATAAAGTCATATCCTGAGCCTGACATAGTGGGAACGTCTACCTTTTTTTTTTTTTTCCCCCGGAAGATGCTGGTGGTAATTTGTTTTATTTATTTTTTTAAAATTAATTTTTATTGGAATATAGTTGCTTTACAATGTTGTGTTAGTTTCTGCTGTACAGCAAGGTATATGCATACCTATATCCCCTCTTTTTTGGATTTCCTTCCCATTTAGGTCACCACAGAGCATTGAGTAGAGTTCCCTGTGCTATACAGTAGGTTCTCATTAGTCATCTATTTTATACATAGTAGTGTATATGTGTTAGTCATCTATTTTATATATAGTAGTGTGTATATGTGTCAATCCCAATCTCCCAATTCATCCCACCACCCCCCACCTTGGTATCTATATGTTTGTTCTCTACGTCTGTGTCTCTATTTCTGCTTTGCAAATAAGTTCATCTGTATCATTTTTCTAGATTCCACATGTAAGTGATATTTTACGGTATTTGTTTTTCTCTTTCTGACTTACTTCACTCTGTATGACAGTCTCTGGGTCTAGCTACATCTCTGCAAAGGGCACAATCTCAGGGAACGTTCATCTTTATTAACCACAGACTGCTTTTCCCTCTTTGTATTGGCTAGCTTTTGCTGTGTAACAAATTTTCCCCAAATTTAACAGCTTAAAGGAAAATGCATTTATCATTTTACAGTTTCGGAGAGACAGGAATTTGTGAGTGGTTTAGCAGGTGTTGCGTGTAGTTGCTGTCAAGGTGTCAGCAGGGGCTGACAGCAGGCCTCAATCCCTCACTAAGGGGTCTTTGCTACAGGCTACCTGAGTGTTCTCACAGCAGGACAGCAGGCCTCCCCCAGAGCAAACGATCCAAGAGAAAGCAAGGAAGAGGCCACGATGTCTCTGATGACCTAGTCACCCACCATCACATCCACCATATTTCGTTCATTAGAAGACTCATTACATCCAGCACATACTTAAGGGGAGGAAAATTAACCTCCACCACTTGAAGGGAGGAACATCAAAGAATTTGGGGGTATATTCTGAAACAACCATGCACTCCATGCTTCCTTGTCTCTAGTAGCCTTTTACTTTTCACCTTCGTTCCTTTAAAGCAAAAAACTAATTTTTTTCAGTTAGTTTTTCTTGAGTACATTTCTTTGGTTATTTAGGTTACATAGACTATACCCATGATTGATCTCTTGGCTATAGTCATGAGATGAGTTTAATACTCTGGGCATCCAATTATCATCACTGGGAAACTAATGTTCTAGACTATGGTTTGAAAGACAGGAGACATGATTGCATTTGAGGTAACAGGCTTTGGTTTCTACCTGTAGGGTCCTTCTTTTTTCCTGACTGACCAGTAGTTGATATTTCCCTTATTGCTGTAAAATCAGTCATGTGGTGACAATAATAGCTATACAGACTAACCTGCATAGAAGGTAGGAAGATGAGACCCTGACACTAGTAGGCATTAGAACCTGTTTTCTGACTGCCATTCAACACTGACCCAAAAACCTGGAGCCAAACTGTAAAACACAGAGTGAGCATCCTTATATATGCAGGTGTCAATACGATAAATTTCTCTAAGTGGAATTGGCGGGTTAATGGGCATTTAAAACTTTAATAGACATTGTCACATTGACCTCCAAAACTATTGTACCAATTTATCCTCCCTCCGCAGGACGTGAGAAGGCCAAATTCTGCTTGCCTTCCCTTACACTGGGTATCATTAAACTGCTTGATCTTTGCAGTACAAGAGTCACAGCGGTTCTCACCATGTTGGCAGACAGAAGTAGGGCTAATATCTGTGAAAACTTTAAAAATAAGTGTCATATTCATTCAGCATTCGTGATGGTATTTTATGGAACGTGTAAGAGTTGAGGATGGGAACTGAGGTCAGAAAGGTGGTAGATGGGTCAAAATGGGGTGGCAAGTGGTTTTAGCTGACACTGGCCGAAAGTATCCTCTCTTTATTTACAGATGAATAGCATCCACTATAAGCCTGTACCACAATCTCTTTAGCCAGTCTCCCACTGATGAATATTTGGGGAGAAATATTTAGCCAATTACAAACAATGCTGCAATGCTACTTTGTTTATACTTCATGATCCGGGCTTTCTTGTACATCTTGTAATGTAAATTCCTAGAAGGTAAGTCCTAGTCAAAGTGGATATATTTGTGATTTTGATAGGTACTGCTATACAAACTGCCCTATGTAAGGTTTACTAATTTGCACCCCATCAGCAATGTAGTAAAGTACTTGTTTCTCACAATTTTGCCAACACAGCATATTATCAAACCTTTTTGTTTTGTTAGTAACACAGGTAAAAAAATTACCAGTTTTAATCTACGTTTCTCTCATAATGAGTAAGATTAAGCATTTTTTCATACATGTATAAGACGTTTTCATTTCCTTTCCTATGAACTACTTGTCACATCTTTTGCACATTTTTCTATTGAGTTGTTGGTCATTTTTATACTGATTTGTAAGAGATCTTTATTTATTAGAGAGCTTAACCCTTTGTTTATTATATGAATTGCAAACATTCTCCCCAGTTTATCGGTTTGTTTTTCGCACTTTACTTACGGTGATTATTATTTTTTTGCCAAGCAGTAGTCTTTAAACATTTTTTTAAATGTAGTTTAATTTATAATTTATTAATCTTCTTTTGATGATTTCTAGGCTTTGAATCACAGTGAGAAAGGTAATCAAAGAAAAGTAGTAACAGGATTACCTCGTGTTTTATCTAGCACTCATACAATTTTAGGCTTTACAATTAAATTCCATTTGGAATTTCTCTAGGCTTTGAGCAGTCAAATTAATTTTTTCCTAGATGTCTTCCCAGTTGTCCCAACATCACTTTACTAAGTAGTTCATCTTTCCTTTGCTTACATGAGACAGCACACTTAACATATACTAAAGTTCTTTTTTATGTATTTAGATCTACTTGTGGACATTCTGTTACATTTGATCAGTCCTCTGTTTAATCATGTGCCAGCATCACACTGCTTTAATTCCTCCAAAACATGGCCTCCTACCATGTTCTAACCTCGAGAACAGCGAGTTCCCCTTCCCGCTTTTCTTTCTCAGGGCTTTCTTGTCCATTTCCTAAGACAAACCTTTTGGTATTTTAATTGGGATACCATGACACTCAGAAATGAATGGAGGGAGGACTGACATTTTTATGCTGTTGAGTCTCCAGAATCTTGAAGCCTTCTTCATAGAGGTCCTATAAAATGTTGTTATGTTTAATACTAGGGATTTCAAATTGTTTTGGTTGAACTTGTAAATGGGTTGCTTTCTTCCATATAGTTTCCATCTGGTGGTTATTCCCATTATTAGCCTATAGGGCCAAAGGGTCAAACTCAAATGATCTCTTATTTTAAGATATCTCTCTACGCCCACAAATATGTGCTTCCCTTTCATAAACTTTAGGATGGCACGGTCACTTTCTCTTGTGTCCCTGTAATCTTCACTCACTAAGTTGTTTTTCCTTATTGGTCAAATAACACCATTCCTCGTTATTTCCTTTACCTCTTGAGCCATGAAATTACTCTAAAGAAGGTCAAAGGTTTATGAGACGACCAAAGTTTAGCTCAACGAGGCATCCAGCAGTGGTCAAGAATAACCCATTCCTCTTGCATGTTCCGGTTGGAATTTGCTGGCATTGTCATCTCTACAAAGCAGGATTCATCTCTGGCCTCCCTCTGCTGGGGACCACGTCCCAGCTACTCTGCTCTCTGCCTCTGCTTCTGTCTCAACCAAACGCTCTCTCTACCAACTGCCACATGTTACATCTCTTTTTAATTAAGAGTTCCATCCATTTCTTCTTTTTCTATTTGGAATAATAATTTCAAAAATTATCTTCAAAAACATGCTTCTTAGAATGCTAGTACACGCGTTACATTCAGTAGAGAAAGGGCTTGATAATTCGCTGTGTTGGGAGACGGCCCGTGTTGTATGTCACGTGTAAGGTCCCAGTGCATGTTAACACTTTAAGGACCGAGAATTTCTGGAGTAAACACTATCCATTTTGCAAGTGGATTTGCCCACGGAAGCGTAATTAACACCCTGCACTCCTCACATTCGGGGAACACATTTTGGGGGATACAGCCTCAAGAGCAGAAGCACGCAGGTCTGCCTGAGTCCCTCTGCTGGGCACAGCTGTGACAGCAATTATCTACCTGCGCTAAAGTGTCAAGGTCACTTACGAACTGTAACCTGGTTAGAGGAGCAGCGATTCTTGAATCTTGTTTTCTGTATAGCATTTCCCTGTGTGATTTTCTTTGAACCAGAAGAAAGTATTTCTCTGCTAAACATCCCCAAACCAAAAACTAACTAGCCAACCAATCAACCAAACCAATCAACTGAGCAACCAACCAACTAACCAACCTATCAAACAACGAAGTTTAAAACCATTGTTATGGGACTTCCCTGGCGTTCCAGTGATTAGCACTCTGCACTTCTACTGCAGGGGCCTCAGGCTGGATCCCTGACCAGGGAATCAAGAATCCCACAAGCCTCAAAAAAGAGAGAAAGAGAGAGAGAGAGAGACAGAGACAGAGACAGAGAGACAGAGACAGAGAGAGAGAGAGAGAGAGAGAGAGAGAGAGAGAGAGATTTGCCAAAGCTTAAGTGGAAATAAAGATTACTATTTAAAAAAAAAGCCATTATTCTGTCTCCCCCTTCCTCCACCCCCGACCTTCTCTTTCCAGCAAGCAGCACCCAGTATGCTCGTGCCCTTAGCCTTGGAACTGCTTAGTACCTGCACTCCATCCCACCCACTAAGGTGGTTCCACACCTTAGTCTGCTGCCCCGTGAACTCTGCCAGGTCTTGGACTCGGCTGTGGTTTTCCCTTCTTCGAGACCACCATATCCTGCCATGTCTGTCGCCTTTCTGGTGCCCCCGCCCCCCAGACTCCTGGGACAGCGCACAGTCTGGCCTTATCACTCACCTGTACCATCTGACCTGAGCACACGTGGCAGCCAACAAAGGCTCCCAGCTCTCAGAGCTCTCAGTCCACAGAGCCACAAGGACACTCTGCTCTGCCATCCTGGCCGCTTCTGGGAGCAATTTCCTAGTCACGCTTTAACCCACCACACGGCTGTTTTTGTCTTACGTGTGGCTTTAGTTAATGAGAGTTTTTCTGGCAGCTCAGTGCATAAGAGGACGTGACTTGAGTTATAAATTCCTGTGTTGGCAAGGGCCTGTAATACTGCGGTCCTTACATTATTTGCATAAAAATAACCCACATTTTAGCAGGGGAAAAAATCAGTACAGAAAAACGTAG
Source organism: Lipotes vexillifer (assembly GCF_000442215.2). Classification (NCBI taxonomy): domain Eukaryota; kingdom Metazoa; phylum Chordata; class Mammalia; order Artiodactyla; family Lipotidae; genus Lipotes; species Lipotes vexillifer. Next base: position 2,610,809 of record NW_006794028.1, on the reverse strand, counting down.
CAAGGAGATACCTGGACGGTAAACACATCATGTGTCTGTTCTTGCAGTTCAGCAGTTCCAGAGTAGTTCTATCCTCTGTGAATCAGTCATTATCACACTTTTATTAGCCTTCTCTATCCGGGGTGATATTATTTTCTGCTTTACTGATAAAGGTGCTAATTCTCAAAGAAAGAAGACGGCGGCAGAAATCTGGGGTGAAGCTGAAGCAGAATCTGACCTGGAGTTGCCCCAGGTGCCCAGATGGGCTGGGAGGTGGTCTGGCCACGCTCACCGGCTTCAGGAGGATAGCAGGGCTCTGACGTCTCCCTCAGGTCAGGGGACAGAGGTGCCTTGAGGCCTCGCTGCTTCCCTGATAGAATCCTCCTCCAGAGTCACGTCCTTTGCCGCCCCTCCCCAAGCCTCCGGCCTGCGTTTTGTAGCCCAGACACACCTTTTTCTGACAGAGGGAGGCCACCACCCTCCCCCATGCCCCACACTGGCTTTAGATGTTGTGTATTCTCCAAAGGCAGTGGCAACAAAGCTTCCATTCCAGGCACTCTTCCTCCGGGGATCTCACCGTCCTCCAGTTGAGGGGTGGGGTTGTTCCCTTTGAAACTGGGCAGGCTTGTGACAGAAAAAGTACACTGGAAAGGTCACTGTGACTTCCGGGGCTAAGTCCTAAAAGGAATGAGATCCCTTTTCCCTGGGACACTCACTGTCGGGGCTCTGAGTCATCATGAACACAGTCTGACTTTCCTGGGCTACCATGTCATGGGGAAGCCCAGGTCACCCGAAGAGTCCAGGTGTAGGTGCTCAGGTTGACAGTCCCAGCAGAGGTAGCATGTGACAGCCGGCATCAACCACCAGACCTGGAGGGGGGACCCCCAGAGGATTATAGCCCCAGCTACCGAGTTACCCACGCAGCAAATCTTCCCGGTGGAGGCTTCTGACATCACGGAGCAGGGAAAACCCATCCCTCGTGCCCTGTCAGAACTCCTCACCCAAGACCATAATGAAAGGGGTGCTGGTGCCACGAAGTTTGGGGGTAGCTTGTTAAACAGCAACAGTAACTGGAACAGATGTAAAATCTCAAATCTCACAGCTGGTTAAAATGTCTGCAAGACGTTTAAGACCCTGAATACACAAATCCTCTAAATTCCTCTGTTCTGTAATGCAAGGAGCGTGTAGTTTTAAAAGAATGTGAAATTCTAGCCAGTAAAAAGGCCACATTGAACTTACATGAGGATGGGTGTTTACTCTGGCTTTAATCAGACAGTTAAAGGGGCATCCGCTGAACTTCAGTGTCCTAATTTCAGACCTAATTTCCAAAAAGTGGCCAATAATCAAACACTTCTTTATCTAAAATTGTTTCATCATTAAAGAGCTCTTTCAGAATGGGGTCAGTTTATCATTCTGGCTGGGAAGGGAACAGCTTGCTGTAAGCATAGAGGGTGTCTCCCAGAGCTGCCGCGTAGCAAAGCGCCTTCTGAGAGCTGGTCTCAGCATCTGCTCTGCCAGTGAATATCAGGATGATGATACTGACACTGCCCACGTGATTATTTCTTCCTCCCTCTCCTGCCCTCCCTCCTACCAGCACCCGTTCTGTGTCTGCTCTGTGCCAGACCCTGAGCTAGGTGCTAGAGATACACAGGGGAGACCCTCTCCTTGTGTTTAGACGCTGCCATTTTCTGTGCAGGTACACTTTTACAATTTTTATTATACTGAGGATAAAAAGAAAACCCCATGGAAGATCCTGGGTAGTCAGGATGCCCAAGTGCACGTTGAGGACGAAGGAGGTTTTCAGATGGACCGCAGCTCTACGGGTTGGGGTAGAAGGACCGGGGACTGTACTAATTAGCATATTGGCTGCTGTGTCTACCCCCCTAATCTGGAGGCTGAGCACAACAGAAGTTCAGTTCTGAGTCATGGTATTGGAAGACAGGTGGTATTTTACCACTTGGCGATTCTCCCGTTTGCTTCGCCAAAAGTGTACGCACATCATGCTGCTTCCACCCTTGGCATTTCAAAAAAAAGACCGCAGGATACAGGTCCCATTCCATCCAGGTTGAAGAATGTGAAGGCTGATTTTGGTCACTGACGCTGGCGATGTGGAGATCACCGCTGGTTTTGCCATGATCCATTTTCACCGAGTGGGGGGGATGAGAAGTAGTGTGTTCAAGAAAAGAACCCGGGAAGAAAAAACGGAGACAGCAAGTAGAGACAGCTCTTTTGAGGAGTCCTTTGTTCTGTTTCAACCTCAGTCACTTAAAGTCTCATCACATTCGGGAACCAGAGGCTCTGCCATCTTTGGGAACCTGGGGATCCCGTGTGTGCGGCCAGTGGAGCAGAGAAGAGGAGGGCGGGCAATGCCTGCCTGGCCCTAATCTGCCTCGCTTGACACCCCCAAGAGGTCTCTGGGAGGAAGTCACCTGGCCCAACACAGAAGCCAAGGGAGGCTGGGAGATACAGTTCCTGGCTGGACACCCCCTCTTGGCAATAACCCCACAATGTGGTAGGAAGAGTAGGAATCTCGTCATGGATTTCCCCATCTCTGCTGCAGGATGATCGCAAAGTTCTCCATGGTGCCAGCGCACTACGGAATGCCAGGGGCTTGGCTGCCCCCGAAGAGCTGGGGGCTTGCCCAGGAAGCTTACACAGCTCCGTCCCTCCGCTCCAGCGGAGATCGACGAAGCCTCACAAGCCCCCCAAAAGGATTCTGTAAAATGCATGTGTACACATACCTCTCAGTGCACCTTGTCAATTCCCCCTGCTCCCTACATGGGAGAAAACATCTCCACTAAGAAACAAGGGCTCTCTCTGAGCTGGACTTAAACATACCAACTTTGATCTAACTTTCATAAAACCAAACACTTGAAAAATAACCAATAAAGCATTGAAAAGACCCAATCCCCCCAACTTTAATCCATAATAAAATATTAACAAGCTGGTCTCCATCCTGTAGGTGGAGCATCTAAAGCCGCGTCATTGAAAAAATTCACTTCCATTTCCCACCCCCCTGCAGAGAAACACCAGCAAAATATTCCACATAATGGTTCTAATATGTTCCTGCAATGAGGGAGCTTTAGTTTCCAGTGCTTTTAATTTCGTTTATGTTATAAATTAATAATGTATGTATGGTAGAGAGTAACTCATTGAACGTTAAGTGTCACGGAGTCAGGCACTTAGATAAGAAAAGCGAGAAACGATCTAAGCACATAAATCATTTTGTTTCCTCTGTACTTAAAGTAGAAAACAGCTGAGGAGGTAAATGTAATGACTATGATTCTATTTTAAAATATCCAGGAAGCACGAGAATAGAATTTGCATAAACATCGAAAAGGCAATCAGATTTGTCATCTTTTGTGACAAACTCAACTAGATGGTATGGGGTGTGGCCATCAAACCAATATGCAGTTTCAATGACAGAGAGCTTGCCAGGGCCAGGTTCACGGGCTCTGAGGCACAGGAGACCCACCAACAGCTGGGGTCTCTCTTAGAACATGACGGCCCAGGCTGGGAAATGCATCTGAAGGTTCTCAGGGACCCTCAGCTGGAGACCCGCCCCCTGCCCCTCGCCAAGCTTTCAGGTCCAGACCTGGGCGACGGGTGGAGGGGACGATTGGCCTGAGGGAGCCTGGTCTGCTCTGGCTCATGCTTGAAGTAGATAACACATGTTTTGGGAGTTCACTGGTGATCCAGTGGTCAGGACTCTGCGCTTTCACTGCCGAGGGCCCAGGTTCAATCCCTGGTCAGGGAACTAAGATCCCGTAAGGTGTGGCACGGCCAAAAAAAAAAAAAAAAAAAAAAATGTGATTTGGTGAAGGGAGGACTGACTCTCTGAAGCACTCGGCATGGACACTGGCTATATAAGAGGATGTGATTTGATTTTGCTCTAAACATCAGAGGGCTCCCCTGGTGGCACAGTGGTTGAGAGTCCACCTGCCGATGCAGGGGACATGGGCTCGTGCCCCGGTCGGGGAAGATCCCACATGCCACAGAGCGGCTGGGCCCGTGAGCCATGGCCGCTGGGCCTGCGCGTCCGGAGCCTGTGCTCCGCAACGGGAGAGGCCACAACAGTGAGAGGCCCGTGTACCGAAGAAAATAAATAAATAAATAAAATAAATCAGGCATAACACATGGGGGAGGGGGTGGGGGGAGGATGGAGTGGGAGTTTGGGGTTAGCAGATGTAAGCTTTTATATAGAGGATGGATAAACAACAAGGTCCTAGTGTAGAGCACAGAGACCTGTATTCAATATCCTATGATAAACCATAATGGAAAAGAATATTTTAAAAAATGTAAAAAAAATGTAGAACCACAAAAGAAAACAAAAAAATCAGGCATAACAATTTCTTGTGATTGCTCTCCCCACAGGCTCCCAATTCCTTAGCTGAGGAAGGCCTATGTGGAATGTAATTTAATGAAATAACGTAGGAGAGAATGCAAGTACCAAAAAGTCCCTTTGCTCTGTGACTCAGTTAGAAATGAAATTGCTCAGAGAAATATGTATGTGCAGTAAGGCTGTTAAGGCAGAGTATGCAAATTAACAATCACCACCATAGGGGTCACTGTTTCAGCAGTGGGAGGTGCCGTGACCACTATTAATTCAGTACCAACCAAAAGCCAAGTTCAGACAAGTACCCCAAGTCTTGCAGCCAGCCTGTGGAAATAGGCTGTACTGGCCCATTGTTAAATGTCAGATCACTGAAGTGAAAGAAAACTTTGGAGTTGTGTAGATTTGTAAGCAGTAGATTTGGGAACCTGAATCAGCTGGACTCCAATGCCTGGGGTCCCTTTCCCCCACCACGTGGCCTCGTTCTTCTCTGCATCCTTGGTGTCTGATGCGAGCGTCACACTAGGTGTGCAAATGCTGTATGGGGCAGGAAGTGGGGTGAAGGCTGTGGAAGCCATGATAATGGCTGTTCCCACGTCAGGGGTGACCACTCCAATTTAGCTCTGAGTTGTATATAATCAAGGCTAGAGTGGTGCCCGTGGAAGAAAAATGACACGATAAGGCGTGTCTGCTTTAACGTTCTGCACCGTACCAGCATTCCCACTCCCTTTTTGATTTTTAGCTTTCAAATAACCAAAAAGAACATCAAGAGCTTGACAGGACATTGCTTTCTAGACATATGAATCACCTCGCATTTCTGGCTTGCTTTCAGCTCATTCTAGAATGACACATGGCATGTACCACATGAGTTCTCTGCCCTTTTCCTGGCAAACTTGTCTCAAAGCTCACTTCTGCCAAGAAATGCCCCCTTCCCAACAGCCCAAAAGAATGACAAGGCAAGAAGCTGCCCTCTCTACTGTGGGCTCTACACCAGTTACATGACTTATCTGAACCTTCATGAGGAGAAAGGCTCAGTCATGCGTGGTTGGAATGTTCTCCATCACCATCATTATCATCATCACCATCACCATCATTACTATCACCATCACCATCATCACCTTCATCATCACCATCATCATCACCATTACCAACATCACCATGACCACCATCACCATCACCATCATCACCATCCTCAGATTCATCACCATCACCATCACCATCACCATCATCTTATGATCTGCAAAGAGCAGGAGCCAGTGTTTGTGTGAGTCTGGGGATTCACATTTGGAGTCAACCAAAGATGGGTAGCGAACCTCTGGACCAAGCAAGGTTTGGGGCTTTATAGGCACTATCATATTTAATTCTGTTCAGTTCAAACACAAGATCTCTGCAGAAACCGGGAAAGCCCGGAAGAAGGGAAATGCCGATTGCAACACTCAGATGTAGGTATTAGGGTCTCCACTTTACGGATAAGGAGTGAGGCTTAGAGCTTTTAATGACTAAGCTATGGCAATATAGCCAAATGCAGGCAAAGCTGGGTTTCAAACGTGAGCTGACTGATGGTAAGCCTGCCTTCTTATCATCTGATCACAGTGCCCCAAGCAAGGGCTAGCGGCATTCTCTCCCCTGTCGTCTACCCTGCCCAGGCACCACCTCCATGTTCCTTCCTGTGAGGAAGAGTTTTGACCATTTCTTCCCTGCTAGCATTTCTGGAGAGGTCTGGGATTGAAGCGAACAAAGGTCTCACGCCCTTTCTCTGAGCATCTGTGGCCTCCTCAGCATGGGTTAGATTAGTATGGATGATTTGGAGGTCTCACGCCCTTTCTCTGAGCATCTGTGGCCTCCTTAGTATGGATTAGATTAGTATGGATGATTTGGAGGTCTCACGCCCTTTCTCTGAGCATCTGTGGCCTCTTTAGTATGGATTAGATTAGTATGGATGATTTGGATTAGAGAGCTGTCAAAGTCCCTTTTTCATCTTGGGGATCTCTATGCAGATATCTTCTTCCTAAATGTAGTGAGATTTTAAAATTCCAATGCACCTATGAGCTGATTTGCTAGTCTTGATTCTCTGATTAGGAAGCACATGGAAAGTAAAAAGTGGCTCAGCGTGAGCTGGTGGGATGGGCGGGGTCTGTGCCTCCTAGTCACATCAGTGGCATCCCCTCTTCCTGTAGCCCATATGCATCTGCACATGCCTCTCTGCACCTTCCCGCACGCCACACACAGGAGCCCTTTTCCATGGCCTGACCTGTGCAATGTTAACTGCCCCTCAGGACCCGCTGGCTGAAGGATCCCCCTCTGGGATCTGGGGATCCCCTGTTCTCCACCTCTTATGCCACTGCAACACCGATCTTGCAAAGGTTCACAGAGACCGTGGTGATTTGTGCTAAAACTGTTACTAAATCTCTTATTAATATGCCCAACCTAGGGTAACTTGACCCTCAAAGAGCCATCATCACCCTGATATGGCAATTATTTCAGTGGCTGGCATTCTTCAAGCCCACAAACAGGATCATTGGAACCGACCTTTGGCAAAATTTCAATGAAACTGCGTGGGGAAACCACATGGCTGCAGCTGAATTAGACCTGCTCTGAAATTACAAGGGTGAATTAGCATAACCCTTAAAGTGCTGCACTGCAAAGACCCATCCTTGATATCTGTTCAAGGATGGACAGAGAGCCCAGGTACCTGGGGGCTGAATGGTGGCTGACGTACATGAGAGCAGAGGAGACGGGGAGTTAATATGACACTTCCTATCTGCCTGAGTGAAAGCTTAAGAGTTACTCGTAGAATGTTCTGGGCTCATCTTTGTGGGTGTCTGGCTGTCACTGAACCTCCCTGGGATGAGGCCAGCGGCTGTTGAACTGAGATGTGGAGGTGGGACGGGGGTGACATCCACAGGGCAACTACAAATACCACAATGACAGGACAGAGCAGCGGGGACCTGGCGTAAATGTGCGAGGTCAGCGTCACCACCTAGGGCACAGGATTGATGCTCTGTGTTTCGTGTCTCCACTGACGCATCCTTGAGTATTTCAATTGCTGTCTGAAGACAGGCAGAGACTATGTAAGCCTCTGTCAGCCACCCTCAACTCATTTCTGCCTTGGCTGACACTGGGACCCATTATGATGTCTCATGACGTCCTACTTAGATTGAGAGCATTGACTATGGGCCGTCCTGTGGCTGTACCACAGGTTCTGATGCTCAGATGGCTATGTGTATGTGTGTTTGTGTGTGTGTGTATGTGCATGTATGTGTCTGTGTTTAGGGATAAGGTGCTTTGCCTCAATAGCAAATCTGACCAAAATCTCCTGGTATGAAGATATTTTAAAAACTGTTTTATTTTATTTGAAGTATATTTCTTTCATAATGCCGTGTTAGTTTCAGGTATACAGCACAGTGATTCAGTTACACACACACACACACACACACACATATTTTCTCTTTCAGATTCTTTTCCCTTATAGGTTATTTTAAAATATTGAGTATAGTTCCCTGTGCTATACAGTAGGTCCTTGTTAGTTATCTATTTTTTATACAGTAGTTTGTATCTGTTAATTCCAACCTCCTAATTTATCCCTTTCTCCCCGCTCCCGCTGAAGATGTTTGTGCATAATTACCATCATTTACCACCAAACAGAAAACACGGGCCCAATGAATAACTGCAGTTCCCAAATATCTTGCCCATTTCTTTTAAACCAGTTACAAAAACAAACAAACAACATCAACTGCAAGGGCTCTGGATGCAGCTTGTTGCTCCTCGGGTGGCTGATTCTTGGAAATAAGACAGGAAACGAGAAGGCTACGAGTTAGGAGGAAGGGGAAAGGCAAAGAGATGGCTGAGCCCAGGAAATGCCTCTGTCCCTGGGCCTGAGGCTGGTGGCCACACGGGGCTCTTGGACCCCATGGAGGCCATGCTGGTGAGACCTCCTTGCCACTGGACTCCTGTATCCTGAGCTCTAAGTGGGGCTTAACCCTTGGGCTCTGGACATCTCAAGGGCAGGGTCCTGTAGCTCATGTTCAGAGTTGACAGTCATGAGTGTACATTACTGTAGGAATGAATAAAGAATGAATGAATGAGTGAGTAACGGGGGCTAACCCAGGCTTTTGGGTGTGGACGGGGTGAGGAGATGCTGGTATAACCACAAGCGCCTTCAGAAAGACAGACAGACAGGTCCCCAGCCTGACATCAATGTCTCTCTGCCCAGCACCTCTACTCCAGCCCTGCCCCATCTTTCTTCACAGCACTCAGCACCCTCTGACCTACTGTATTCTAGTTGTTTGCTGTTTGTCTCCCCACTAAAAGGTAAGCTCAATGAAGGCGGGAATTGTCATTTGCTTGGGTCACTGCTGTTTCCCTAGCACCTAAAACAGTGCCTGAGGGACTTCCCTGGTGGCACAGTGGTTAAGAATCCACCTGCCAATGCAGGGGACACGGGTTCGGGCCTTGGTCACATGCCGCAGAGCAACTAAGCCCCTGCACCACAACTACTGAAGCCCACGTGCCTAGAGCCCGTGCTCCGCAACAAGAGAAGCCACTGCAATGAGAAGCCCGCACACCACAACGAAGAGTAGCCCCCACTCGCCACAACTAGAGAAAGCTGCGTGCAGCAACGAAGACCCAGCGCGGCCATAAATAAATAAATTTATTTACTTAAAAAATAATTTAAAAATAAAACAATGCCTGACATACAGAAAACCCCTGGCAGATTTTGTGGAATGAGTGAAGGGCTATCTCTATCTTCTTAGAATGGACGGCCCCTGTGCACTTGTTTACAGAGCGCCCTCACCCTCTGCAGAAGACTGTTGATGGCAGCAACAGGCCAGAGCACGTCCAGGGCTCAGGGAAGAAAAAGCAAGCAAGGGGCCCCATCAGCTCACATCAGCTAGGAGGCCCGACAGTGCCAGGAGGGCAGGGCGTGCTGGAGCATCGCTCTTTACGGCGGCCTCGGCCATGCGTTCACACTCACATCGGGCCTGAAAAACATGTACCGGCGTTTCCCAGAAAGGAGATTTCCCTCGCCGATTTCCAGAATGCTTGAGTTGAGTGAGAAAATAACCACTGAAACGCTTTTCACCAACACAGGAGTTTGCTTTCAACTGAGGAAGCAGCTGACAATTCAAAGCAAGAGACCCCTGGCCTCGTAAAACTTCAAGGTCTGCACTCAAAGAAACAAACAAAAACCCCCAACACTCAGTCATTCTACCTCTGACGTGAAACGGGCACATGTTCTGTAACCAGTTATGTGATTAGCACTCTCCTACTTCTGAAAGCAGCTCTGACTATATCAGTCCTGGATTCAAAAACTTTCAGAGGCTCCCACTGCCTGGGGAATAAAGCCCCAGCTCCTTAAGCCAGCACCCGCAGGGCCCGCCATCCCGGCCTCTGACTGTTTAGTCCTGCACTCCACTTGGCCCTGTCCTCAAATCCAAGCTGCAGCCCAGCCAGTCTGCCCCACTGTCGCCCACCATTACACCCCATTCTGTTTTTCATACACGTCTCTCTCCCACTTGGATGTGACCTCCTAAGGTCGGGAACAACATCTGTGTCACTCACACGTGCCCACATGCCCCCGCGAATGAAAAGTGCCACCTGCCATACCAGTAAACAAATGTTGCAGCCATCAAGCCATCACATTACAGCCACCCCGACGGTGAGCCCTGAGGGAACTCAGGATGGAAACAGGACGCCCACCACCAAGCCCTCAGCTGCTGCAGCCACCTCCAACCCTATGCCCTGAGAGGACTCAGGATGGGAAAGCACAGGACGCTGACCCCAGATAGCTGAGGTGTATATCCAAGGGATGATTTCTGTGAGCGCAGACTCTTGCATCTTCCCATACATAGAAAGGCGCTGAATTCCTTAACTTTGAGATATCTGGTTTTCTTTAATTAACTAATCTTTTGATGTTCCGACTACCTGGCCTTTGTTGCAAAAACTCCTCTATATCCTGGCTCCCCCCTTACCTCTTCAGAACAGTCCCTCAGAGCAATCTGAGAGGCTGTGTCCCGGGCTTAAGTCCTCAGAATGTCCACTGAATAAAACATAGCTCTCAACTTTTAGGCTGTGCATTTTTTTCAGTCGACACCCCGACACACAGACATCGAGCCCCCGGCCTGTTCTACGGGCCCGGCCTCCGTGTGCCCTCCGTTCCGTCCTCAACAGAGGGATGGTGGCACTGCTGAGGGTCCAGTCTGATGGCTTCTCTGCCCCCCACTCCCACCGCCTGCCCACATTCGCACCAGAAGCCAACCTTCTCTGCATATGCGTGTAGGAGTCAGGGGGTCTGCTGCCGCCTGCCCTTCCGCTCTTCTGTGGCTCTCCACCCTCTTTCCATGCCCGATCAGAGCTTCCCATGTGCCGTGCTCTCTCAGCCTCTGTGCCATTCCCACACTACTCTGCCTGCCTGGGATTCAGCGCCTACAGGACCATCTACTTGTCTTCCAAGAGACTGCTCCTCGGTCATTTCCTCTAAGAAACCTTTCCGCCTGTCCCAGGAGCCGCGCACCTGGGCCTCTCCCCTGGGCCTCTCCCCTGGGCCCCCTGCACACATCCTCACCTTGCCTAGCTATGTGACTCCCTTACCGGGCTGCGGGCTCCTTGAAGACAAGGACCAGCTATGATTCTATCCCTGAGAAGATGTGCAATAACCATTTCCAGAAGGAGTGAACCTCCAGATTGTGACCGCTCTGCTCTGCTCCTTAGACTTTGAAAGTTACAGTGGCGAGACCCCCTTATGGATCCCGCGTAAGTCTGTGCCGCTACGAACGCACACCCGGCCCTTGGGGGATTGAAGACAAACGAGTGGCATCAAAACTGCCCTTTCTTGGCTCAGAACGTCTGGGGGCGTTTCTGAAATGGAATCAACTGGCTAGCTTCCAGAAGCCTGGAACTACAAAAGACCGAGGGAAACATCTGTCACCACTGTATCGTTCGTTCACTTCTCTGGCAGCCGCAGGAGAGCAGAGAGCAGAAGCTGCTAGTGTTTGCTCATGAAAAGAGGTCAGTACTGGGAGAAGTTCCTGGAAGGCCTTCTGACAAGCCGGCAAGTGCCCCACATCTGCTCTGGCTGATTTCTGCTGGCCGTGGCAGCCCTTGGATCCGAGACGCTGTCCTCCTGTCCCAGGGTCAGAGGGCCTGGGAGGCTGTGTGTCATCACACCTGGCCTTGACAGTCTCCCCAGGGCCATGAATCTGACACGGCCTCCCCCGTGTGCCTCCCTCTGGCTCCTGGCTTTGCACAGACTCCTGGGAGCTGAATCCCCTTTCAGTTCACGCCTACAGTTTCTGCAGCGCCCACACGCATCTCTGTGGCCAGATCCCTCCCTGAGACTGGCTGTCAGTGAGAAATAGGGAAGGTGAGGGAGGGGTGTTGATAGTCTGGGGAAAGAGAAGAGCTCACTTTACTCCCGGAAGTCTGGGGTGGTGTCACTGGGGAGACCACAGGCTTCAGGCTGAAAACCCAGGACAGCTGGGCTTGAGAGGCTTTCACATCCACACTCTAATTCCTGACAACAGTGCCCCATCACAGGAAGCCCTGATCATTCCAGAATGCCCTGTGCAGCCAACAGACCTGCAAGCTGATTTCTGCAAGGCGTAACACCTGAATGACCCTGCAGGGGTTGGCCACTCCCTGTAAGACCCACCCCTGCAGTTTAAACAGGCCACCATGAGGCGGCCGATGAACTGAGCAGGGGCTGCCTCGTACCCCGCGGAGAATATCACAATAGGGTTCCTGGCATTTTTATGGCATTTCACAGCCCTTAGGGCACTTGCATGTACGGGGTCTCATACGATCACATGACAACCTTTTGTGCTGGGCGGTGCGTGTGTCATCACCCTCCGTTTACAAATGAGCATCTGAGGCTCCCGGAGCTTAAAAGACTTGTCCACGGAGCCTCCCCTACCTTGCAAGTGGCAGCGGAGTAGGACTCAAAACAGCCCTGGGGCCTGAAGCCAGTCACTCTCCAGTTTCACATGGTACGGTGAGTCCTGCTTCCTACTTGCTTGGGCAGATCAGCAACCTTTTAAAAACCGTGCAGCTGAAACTCAACAACTCCAGGGCCTTTACAGTCCAAGCCCAGCCCACGGGTCAGCAGCATTAGCATCTCCTGGAAGCTCGTTAGGAAAGCAGAGCCTCGGGTCCACGCAGACCTACGGAATCATCGTCGTCTCTTCAACAAGATCTCAGAGACGCCTAGGGTTTGAGGAGCTCTGTGTGAGGCACCACATGCTTTCCTCCCTGTGCTTTGTCTGACTCTTCTAGCTTCACGTTGGGTAAGTAGCCTCGGCGGGGAGGGCTCAGAGAAAAGAAACTTCTAGCTGATTGCTTCTTGAAACCCACAAGAAAAGCTGGCTTATTGGGCCAGCTTCCCTCTCTGAAAACGGTCTCTACCTTCCTTTTCTCCCCAGCTCCCTGCTGCAACACTTTCACCCAAAGACACATCTCCTCAGTTGACCCTCCGTCTTCTCCGTTCACTTTGATACAAGCACAAACATGGAAGGTGTGATTTCAGTTTGCCTTGACTTCTGGGGTTCTTAAAGTCTGTTTAAAGAACTCCCAATTCGGTAGGGGATGAAAAGGTACAAATTACTGATACCAAGCAGGACCCTGTGGGGCTCCTGGGCACAAAAGCCTTTCTGTGTCCCCCCATTTGTTGATTACAGGAAATAGGCTTCATTCAGCCTCCAAGACCTTCCCTGAGTTCCAATGGGCAGGTTCAAAGATGCTAATCAGGGAAGGGAGGGGATGCAGAGACAAGAGAGGAACAGTCAAGAAACAATAGCGCAGCCTTGGGGCAGGGTCCGGGTTCCCCCTCAAGGGACACACAGAAGAGTATCTTCGAGCTGTTTTGCAGACACTGAAACCCTCACCAGGCGGGAGAAGTTAACTGTTTGCTGCCCACAAGCTCGGAGACCCCAGACCGGCTGGAACCAGAAGGTGGAGGATGCAGACTCCCGCTTACCTCACCACCAACCAATCAGAAGAAGGTCCACGAGCTGATCACGCCCTCTTTGAACCATTGCTATAAAACTCCTCACTACTCCCTCCAGGTCGGGACGCACAGTTTTGAGGCCATGAGCCCGCTGTGCCCCCCTTTGCCTGGCAAAGCAATAAATGAAATGGAATCAACTGGCTAGCTTCCAGAAGCCTGGAACTACAAAAGACCGAGGGAAACATCTGTCACCACTGTATCGTTCGTTCACTTCTCTGGCAGCCGCAGGAGAGCAGAGAGCAGAAGCTGCTAGTGTTTGCTCATGAAAAGAGGTCAGTACTGGGAGAAGTTCCTGGAAGGCCTTCTGACAAGCCGGCAAGTGCCCCACATCTGCTCTGGCTGATTTCTGCTGGCCGTGGCAGCCCTTGGATCCGAGACGCTGTCCTCCTGTCCCAGGGTCAGAGGGCCTGGGAGGCTGTGTGTCATCACACCTGGCCTTGACAGTCTCCCCAGGGCCATGAATCTGACACGGCCTCCCCCGTGTGCCTCCCTCTGGCTCCTGGCTTTGCACAGACTCCTGGGAGCTGAATCCCCTTTCAGTTCACGCCTACAGTTTCTGCAGCGCCCACACGCATCTCTGTGGCCAGATCCCTCCCTGAGACTGGCTGTCAGTGAGAAATAGGGAAGGTGAGGGAGGGGTGTTGATAGTCTGGGGAAAGAGAAGAGCTCACTTTACTCCCGGAAGTCTGGGGTGGTGTCACTGGGGAGACCACAGGCTTCAGGCTGAAAACCCAGGACAGCTGGGCTTGAGAGGCTTTCACATCCACACTCTAATTCCTGACAACAGTGCCCCATCACAGGAAGCCCTGATCATTCCAGAATGCCCTGTGCAGCCAACAGACCTGCAAGCTGATTTCTGCAAGGCGTAACACCTGAATGACCCTGCAGGGGTTGGCCACTCCCTGTAAGACCCACCCCTGCAGTTTAAACAGGCCACCATGAGGCGGCCGATGAACTGAGCAGGGGCTGCCTCGTACCCCGCGGAGAATATCACAATAGGGTTCCTGGCATTTTTATGGCATTTCACAGCCCTTAGGGCACTTGCATGTACGGGGTCTCATACGATCACATGACAACCTTTTGTGCTGGGCGGTGCGTGTGTCATCACCCTCCGTTTACAAATGAGCATCTGAGGCTCCCGGAGCTTAAAAGACTTGTCCACGGAGCCTCCCCTACCTTGCAAGTGGCAGCGGAGTAGGACTCAAAACAGCCCTGGGGCCTGAAGCCAGTCACTCTCCAGTTTCACATGGTACGGTGAGTCCTGCTTCCTACTTGCTTGGGCAGATCAGCAACCTTTTAAAAACCGTGCAGCTGAAACTCAACAACTCCAGGGCCTTTACAGTCCAAGCCCAGCCCACGGGTCAGCAGCATTAGCATCTCCTGGAAGCTCGTTAGGAAAGCAGAGCCTCGGGTCCACGCAGACCTACGGAATCATCGTCGTCTCTTCAACAAGATCTCAGAGACGCCTAGGGTTTGAGGAGCTCTGTGTGAGGCACCACATGCTTTCCTCCCTGTGCTTTGTCTGACTCTTCTAGCTTCACGTTGGGTAAGTAGCCTCGGCGGGGAGGGCTCAGAGAAAAGAAACTTCTAGCTGATTGCTTCTTGAAACCCACAAGAAAAGCTGGCTTATTGGGCCAGCTTCCCTCTCTGAAAACGGTCTCTACCTTCCTTTTCTCCCCAGCTCCCTGCTGCAACACTTTCACCCAAAGACACATCTCCTCAGTTGACCCTCCGTCTTCTCCGTTCACTTTGATACAAGCACAAACATGGAAGGTGTGATTTCAGTTTGCCTTGACTTCTGGGGTTCTTAAAGTCTGTTTAAAGAACTCCCAATTCGGTAGGGGATGAAAAGGTACAAATTACTGATACCAAGCAGGACCCTGTGGGGCTCCTGGGCACAAAAGCCTTTCTGTGTCCCCCCATTTGTTGATTACAGGAAATAGGCTTCATTCAGCCTCCAAGACCTTCCCTGAGTTCCAATGGGCAGGTTCAAAGATGCTAATCAGGGAAGGGAGGGGATGCAGAGACAAGAGAGGAACAGTCAAGAAACAATAGCGCAGCCTTGGGGCAGGGTCCGGGTTCCCCCTCAAGGGACACACAGAACAGTATCTTCAAGCTGTTTTGCAGACACTGAAACCCTCACCAGGCGGGAGAAGTTAACTGTTTGCTGCCCACAAGCTCGGAGACCCCAGACCGGCTGGAACCAGAAGGTGGAGGATGCAGACTCCCGCTTACCTCACCACCAACCAATCAGAAGAAGGTCCACGAGCTGATCACGCCCTCTTTGAACCATTGCTATAAAACTCCTCACTACTCCCTCCAGGTCGGGACGCACAGTTTTGAGGCCATGAGCCCGCTGTGCCCCCCTTTGCCTGGCAAAGCAATAAAGCTCTTCTTTTCCACTTCACCCAATCTGTCTCCAAGATTCAGTTCGGTGTCGGGGTTCAGACGCCTGATTCGGCTTCACTACTAGGTATAAAACAAGCTACAAGGATATATGGTACAATACAGGGAATATAGCCAATATTTTACAATAACTATAAATGGAGTATAACCTTTAAAAAAGGTGGATCACTATATTGTACACCTGCAACTTACATAATACTGTACATCGATTACACTTCAATTAAAAAAAAAAAAAAAACAGACAAAAAAAGAAAAAGAATAAAAAGAACTCCCAGTTTGAGTTGTGACACAGTCATGAGTTCCTAAGTAAAGTCGGTGATGTTAACATTTTTCTCTCCCTTTTTTGAGGAAGAATGTCCCTTCACTCCTCCAGTGGTGTGCATGGCTTAGCCGACATACCCAAAAATTGGTTGCTAAATTAGCAGCTCTGTTTAGCCACAGGGATAACACAGTTTACAATCAGAAAGATTTTTTAAGTGGTGAGCTAAGCTTTATTACAGAAATTGGGCAAGGTTTTTTTTCTTTCTTTTTTTTTTTTTTTTGCGGTACGTGGGCCTCTCACTGCTGTGGCCTCTCCCGTTGCGGAGCACAGGCTCCGGACGCGCAGGCTCAGCGGCCATGGCTCACGGGCTCAGCCGCTCCGTGGCACGTGGGATCTTCCCGGACCGGGGCACGAACCCGTGTCCCCTGCATCGGCAGGCGGACTCT
This sequence comes from Lipotes vexillifer, assembly GCF_000442215.2. Lineage (NCBI taxonomy): Eukaryota > Metazoa > Chordata > Mammalia > Artiodactyla > Lipotidae > Lipotes > Lipotes vexillifer. The sequence continues at coordinate 2,594,382 of NW_006794028.1, read as the reverse complement.
CAACCACTGCACCACCAGGGAAGCCCTGGGCAAGGTTTTAACTGGCTTCTCTAATCAAATGGTTTTGCCCCCTGCCCCCCACTGTTCTCCAGTTGACACACCAGTCACCATCATTCTCTCATGATTCTTCCCAGATACTTTTTACAGGAAGACAATAAGCTTCCTTATCAAGGAAGTCAAGGTGTGATGTCTGCTTCAATGACCTTTCGTTTTTTTCCTCCCTTGACCTTTTACCCAACTTCGTTGTTTTCAGCACAACTGGTTAATGGTGCCAGGCCTGCCCTAAGTGGCCAGCAATGCTAGTCTTGTCCTAAGGTAAGTGTCATGTTGAGGATACATCTTTAGGGCAGTAGAGGGTACTGCTCCTTAGGGGAGGCCCTCTTTGAGCTGCCATGTTTGAAGGAAGCAGCAAAAGACCATTTCATCTTCCCTCCAGTAATTCTCCATCAAGAAAGGGCACATGAGCTCACTCTATGAGAGGCAGCAGCAAAATATTCTACTCCGTTTAAAGAAAGGCAAACTCCTAATTACAAACTGAATACACTCAGGGCTCCTTTACTGTTAAATACATCATTTACTGAATACTTGCTTTTCTCTGGGACTAAAAGCAGGCCATTATTTCTCTCTTGCCTTTGGGACAATCTGGGGCCCTGTCAAAGTTTCTAAACCGATTTGTTTCAGCCTGCTTTCAGCTGCTGTTCAGAAGAGGTACATCAAGTGCCTCTTGAGCAATTTCTGGCTGGTCCAGGAAGCCACTGGTTTAAGTCGACGCTGGCAATGCCTCAGGCCTGGGCAACGGTTCCAGGCTGCAGGCTGCCACATGCTTTGTTTTGAGAATCCCCTCTGAGTCCCTTCCACCACGGGGACCTGTGACGCTGGTCTTGTGACTCAATCTGAGCTCCATCAGTGCCTCTTCTTCTAGAATGAGTGCTCTGACTTACAACTTTTAAAGGAGCCGGTCCAAATTCCCTCTGAACACTACACCTCCAAGTCTAACTTTACAGTGACAAAATGGTAGAATCTCAGAAAAAATTCTGATCGGAGTGTAACCTCCATTCCCAAACCTCCTTGCTCCTTGGACCCAATGACGTTTTTAGCTAGCTTGCAACTTCTAAGGGTAGCTTTTCAGAATGGGGCTGAAGCCTGAAGCAGATGGTAAATGGGACGTGGTGATTGTACGCGGGGGGTGTTTGGTGGGGTGGCGGTAAGCTGGGGAAGATGGCAGTAGTGAAAGAGTAATATAGCCCTCAGCTTTCAAATTTTTTCCCACCTCTGGGGCTGACGAAAGATACATTCCCAGGGCCTATCTGGTCACCTTGGCCAGCATGCTTTCCCTGGGGTTTTTTTTCTGAGTAGATCTGATTTGGGCCAACAGTGGGTCCTTGACGTAGCCACAGAATACCTCAGCTTTGGGTGACCATGAGATCCACGGGACCCCGAGGCCAACACTGACCATCCGACTCCCAAGGAGGCTGGGGGAGCCCTGCGGTACGTTGTGGCAGAGGGCTGGTGTCAGGGTTTCTGTCCTCTTTTAAAGGGAGGTCATATCAATGAGGAAATACAGTGAGATCATATCAACGAGAAAATACAGTCAACAGAGCTCAAAGAGTACCTTGACTTTGACGACCCCATGGGTCTGCCAGATGTTCAGACCCATGCAACCACATAACCAAAGGAGGAAAAGGCTTGGGTTGGAGAGGAGAGAAGTAATCTTCACCACGAACATCGCCACGTGGGAAGGTACGTTACAGGAAGCAGCCGGGTCCCCTGGCTCCATGGACCTGTCCCCAGCCCAGTCTGAGGAGGGATAAAAGAGCTACAGAGTTTTCCCATTTCTACCCTTTCTGGGCACCTACCACAGCACACCTCTGGAAGATGCTGCCTTCTCCTGTCTAATATAAAGCAGTTCCTAGCGTTGAGGGGCTCGAGGCAGAGGAAAGGTGTTACCACTCTGAGGGGAGAGAATGCCGAGGCTGGAACCTCAC
>NW_006794028.1:2587031-2592365 GCF_000442215.2 Lipotes vexillifer | reverse complement strand
GGAAGGGTGTTCCCCCCCGGGGGGGAGAGAAGCCCGAGCCTGGAACCTCACTAAGACAGCAGGTGACACGGTAACTTCTCACCACGGTGCCCACTGGCCCCTCCCAGTGACCGCCACTAGGGCAGCCCGGTAGCGTCAGCGATCGGGAGAGCAGCCCAGTGCCAGGCCGGCATCCTGGCATCCCGGAGCCACCTACCTGTATCTCTGCTTCACCGACTGTTTCTCTGCCGACTTGCAGATGTGGCCCGCGTAGTACAACGGGAAGAATAAAAAGTTCCAGTTGGTGGCAAACCACGTCAGGGTGAAGGGAGCATCGAACTTCCTGAAGGTCAGCTTGGCGAGCTGAGTGGCACCGGCCCAGGAGGAACACACACACAGCACCACCGCCACGCCCCAGAAGATCTTCTTGAGCTGCGCCTGGGAACATCTCCAGCAGCGAGGGCTCGGCCTCCCGCCCGTGTCGGTCCCCACCGGCGCCTGGGCCTCTGCCGGACCCGGGGGCTCCCGGGGGCGCTCCTCCCCTGGGGGAAGAGAGGGGCACGGTTAACCGGGGCCTCCACACGTCCACCGTGGCCAGGAGCAAGAGAGCAACCAACTGTCATTGTCATGGCCAGCCACCCGGGGGAGGGGAGGGGAGGCGGGGATAGGGGCGTGGACACAGCTTCCTGAAACAAAACTTAAAGACATTTTCAGTGGTTTCCGTCTCCTCTAGAATCTTGACCCTCAAAAGATGGTGCATGGCTGGCAGCATCAGGACCATCCCCAGCCTGTTGGCAATGGAGAATCTCAGGAACCCTGGCATCAGAATCTTTACTTCGAGAGGTGCTCTCTGGGCCCATCTGGAGAAGTGGAAGCATTTCTCCAGAACACAGAGAGTGGCTGAAATAGTTCACCAAGTGTCAGCTCACATGGAGTGATGTGCTACCCAGCCTGGGCAGTGCTAGGGGCTGTGGATTCCCCCCTGAGGAGGTCATAGGTCTTGACCTCTAAAAGCTCCCAGGACACTGAGAGAAGCTCCTCCCTGCCTGTTACTTAAAGGCAGGGATGCCAAGAGTCTCATCTTCTTTTGCATGGAGAGCCAAAAAAGATCTGTCTCTCTTATTTCTCTGTTTGCTCTTACTGACTTCCAGCTGATGGCCGTCAGTCCCACTTTGAAGAGTTACTTAAAAACCACAGCCTCTGGCAGCTGGTGCTGTGAAAGGCCTCAGAAGCTCCATTTGAGAATTGTGTGACTCCTGGAAACCAGGCTGCAGGCCAGAGCACGGTTGTGCAGCAGCATTGTTCCCACAGACCATGAGAAGGGTGGAAAAGGCGTTATTTTCCACTGTTTGGTTTTCATTCATGATTGTGTGCAGGTCAGTCAGCTGGAAATTTAAACAGAGCTGTAACTTGTATCAGATGTGACCATGGATGGATGTGAATTTCCAGGGGACAGCCTACTTGCCTTTTATATGTTTAGCCAGGCACTTGGCTGAATGAGGGCACACAGTATAGGGGGTACAGGAGATGAGTACAAAATATAATGGCGTCAAATGTACTCTATGGATTTTGTTTAAACTTAGCAGTAACTTAAATAGCTCTAATACCATGAAACCAAGTTTTGTACATCATACTGTCTGAAATATAATAATCCTATGAGGAAAAAATCCTGATTCAAGGTAGTCTATTATATAGGGATTAGCTATTCCTATCATTAATTGCCAGGTCTGGTTTTATCTCTTTTCTTTTTTTTTTTTTCTTTTTTTTTTGCCTCACCTCGTGGCTTGTGGGATCTTAGTTCCCCGACCAGGGATCAAACCCGGCCTTTGGCAGTGAAAGCACCAAGTCCCGACCACTAGACCACCAGGGAATTCCCTGGTTGTATCTCTTTTAGCCAAAGGTCATCCTAAGCCTTCGTGGCTGGTCAAGGAGAGATAATATGTTTACTGACCCCAAATCCTTGACCCCATCTGTACTGTGCTTCTTTACCTGCTTTATTAATATTTAATCTCCCTCTTCCTTTTTCTTTTCACGTGTGTATATACCTGAGTCAGAAAGCCCTTGGAAAACCAAATGGCTGACCACCTCTGAACTTCCAACAAGTTGTCTGTTTCTGGCATGGGCTGCAGGGCAGGGAGAAGCAGAGGGGGCAAAGGCAAGGCAGATTCCTCCCCTTTTGTTTGATGCCCTCCCGCCAGGACGTCTTGATTTTGTTCACAAGGAATCCCTACAACTTACGGCAAATTCATTTTCAGACAGAAGCATGCACGTTTCAATTTATACACTGGTTCTCTGACATCTGGGGTGAACCTCTGCAACCCTTCACTACTGGGATAATTTTCAAGCAGTGCTGCGGGCTGGCAGATTCCTCGACTACCAGCATCAACTATCAGAAAGTCCTACTGAAAAGATAATTACGGAGATGAAAAAAAAAGTCCACCTAGAAAGGCAATGCAGTTTCACAGTACTAACTGGCCATTTAAGAAGGGAGTCTGGAGGAGGCTGAAAAAAATTCAGGCTCACAGCGTGTTTTTTTCAACTAGTTTTGCATTACGGCAGATTAAGTTTTAAGTTTTAAAACTTAAAGGATGAAGCGAAGACTGATGCTATGTTGCTGTTACAACGAAAGAGAAAAATCACCAAATCATGTAAGACTGTACTGCTAAAATGCTTTTACAGATTTGGATAAAAGAAGTTATTCTCTAACTTTGTAACCTCTCTGGCTTATTTGACCAGGGGAATACTGATAATACACAAACAAAATAAAGACATTTTGCGCTCTATTATTTAAAAATAAGATAGAACGATGGTTCCCAAAGTGTAATGCAGTTAACAGGTACTATAAGAAAAAAAGGACCCCACAATCAGAAAAGCTTGGGAAGCACCAGGTAAGTCAGACAGGTTCCTTTGCTGTAGGAGTATTCAGGGCTAATGGATGTGGTGGATTTCCAAAAGGCAGCTAGAGAATGTGTGCTTCTCATATTATCTAAATGTAACACCTGTGATAGGACTGGGGTCCCTTGGAACACACTTTGGGAAACACTGGAATAGACCCATAAAGAATCAGAGGTATCCAAACCTAATTCATTGCAAACTTTCCGTTTCACCACACCGAGTCTCTTATAGTAATAATCACTTATCAATTTCAATACCCGCTCATTCCTAATAATTCTTTTAAAGTAGACCTACTTCATGTAAACTAAAAATATTGTTTACAGAATCTTTAGAAAAGTACTGCATAGAATAAATAAAAAGCAATGCACTGTATACTAATCTTAGTACCCAGAGATATCGCTGGACATTTTGCTGTACTTTTCCCAGTCTTTTGTATCTTTGCACGACACACACACACACACACACACACACACAGCAAAACTGGGATCATACTGTATTTTCGGCCAGCAGTCATTTACCCTGATGTGTAAGAGCATGGACTTTATAAATCTCACAGGGCTCTGTATAGTATAACGCATACCTAGGAGCATTTCAATCCGCTAGGAAGTTGCCATGAAGTCTCCATCTGCCATGTGCCAAGAACTCTGGGCGGTCAATAAATAAATATAAAACATGATTACGTCCTGCTCTTCAGGAACTTACAGTCTATCTGGGAGTGACAAAATGGATCTATGAAAGAATTACAGAACTACAAATGGAGTGATTTGACTGTAACACAAATTCTGAAGACAGCGCAACCGGCGTGGGCTGTGATCACAGCAGGAAGAGCCGGAGAAAGCAGAAGCTTGGCCTGGGCCTTGCAGCATAGAAAGGCTGAGGAACAAGAGAAGCAAAGTTCAGGGTCAGGAACATGCCTGGTCTGCCCCAGGAGCGGTGAGGAAGGTGGTGAGATCTGAAATCCACCGCTTCCTTGGCCCACTGTGATGCTCAATCTTGCTTTGGTCAGACACGCAGTAGGAGAAATTGCCAGGCTGGTGGAAGGGACCCCAGCAAATTCAGATTTTGGAATTTACCTTCTCTAGGAAGTAAATATACATTATACATGCCCCAGTGTCCATAACAAACAGATAAAATTAGTTGAAGCATAGGTATAGAATGACATAATGAATTTGGTTAGCAGACGCGTTTATTCTCCGCGATTTGAAACGCAACAAATGCATCCCACCCTACCACTCTCAAGGTCATTTTCAACAAGCTGTCCAACTGATGCTCAGATTTCAGAGAGAAGGAATTACACTGGGGTGGGGGGGGCCGGGGGGGGCGTGGAATATCCACTCTCAAAAGCCTCTCATATCTTCCCGTGCAAGAAACTTTGGTTTACTTTCTCTCCCCTCCTAAATTAACAAGTCGAGGGATTCCTCTGTGCTTGGTATCTCTCTTGTATCACCCCTGAAAGAGGGAGTACAGAGTGCCTCGAAGAAATCAGTACTGAATGAGCCTCACGCTGTGTCCTGTCCCAGCTCCTCTGACTCTTATCACACAACTAGAAATACTGTTTATGTCACCCTCACTCACTAACATCCCCTCCCCACTAACAACCCCTCTATTTATAAGCTTGAACTTTCCATCTTAACCTTGCACTTGAGTCAAGAGTCCTGGGCTCAGTGCAAAGTAGATTATATTCTCTGGCCCAATGGTTGTGCCGACAGATGCGGTCACTGCTGCCTCTAAACGCTTAGTTTACACCACTTAATTCACTCGGAAGCGCTGGGGGACAGGCGGGCTCTCCCCAGTTCTGTTTACCAGAGCTGCCTCCACTGAGCATTTTGGAGAAAGGGCTGTGTGTGTGTGTGTGTGTGTGTGTGTGTGTGTGTGTGTGTGTGTAAGGGGAGTGTTCTCCAGTATACAATGTATACTCCACGGCGTGCCAAGATATAACCGTACCTGTGTGTGAACTTCCATCCTGAGCTCTGTTCAGAGTCAGGCAATTTACTGAAACCATATATTAGTCCTACCTGCAGAGTCACACCTGATACTCCTCTCCTACCAGGAATTTATAAAACATATGCACTCTCCGGTCAAGCAGTACCTAGAGGCAATGTCTGCTCAGCGGAAAGAAACTCTAGGTGCTAATGGGTGAGCTGGAGGTCTGGTTTAGCCACTAACTCATTCTGGGACCCAGGCAAGTCCTCTTGTCTCACCAGCTGTCCATTGCTTTCTGCTGAGCAAATGATGAACTGGGGGCTTTTTAAGTTTATTTAGTGAAAGCCATTTCTCCAATGAGAAAGCTAGAACAATTGGAAAAATCACTCCCTCTCAACTTCAATTTCCCATAAAATGGCTCTTGCAAACTTCCAAGAGAACACAAGTGTTTCTTTTTTGAGGTCCCCTGAGAATAGGGAGACCCTTGGTGACGCTCTCTGAAGAAGTGTCCAGGAAGTTTTTTTTTTTTTTTTTTTT
>NW_006794028.1:2586323-2586707 GCF_000442215.2 Lipotes vexillifer | reverse complement strand
CGGTACGCGGGCCTCTCCCATTGCAGAGCACAGGCTCCGGACGCGCAGGCCCAGCGGCCATGGCTCACGGGCCCAGCCGCTCCGCGGCACGCGGGATCCTCCCGGACCGGGGCACGAACCCGCGTCCCCTGCATCGGCAGGCGGACTCCCAACCACTGCGCCACCAGGGAAGCCCGTCCAGGAAGTTTTGCACTTAGAAAGTGCAAGAGTCATGTCTTAGGGATGAGGGACCCAGCGCTGGGCTCAAAGACCACCCACTGGCTGGCCTGGTCCCAGCCTCCTGAAAGCAGAGAGATAGCATTGTGTAGAGATCAGGAGAAGACCCCTCCCAATGACACCTCCATCAGTAAGATCTACACAGTTAATTTTTCACAGCTTTTTTTT
>NW_006794028.1:2580005-2586222 GCF_000442215.2 Lipotes vexillifer | reverse complement strand
GCGGGATCTTCCCGGACCGGGGCACGAACCCGCGTTCCCTGCATCGGCAGGCGGACTCTCAGCCACTGCGCCACCAGGGGAGCCCCTCAAAGCTTTTTTGAGGCTTAATTTTCATAACCATAAAATTCACTTGTTTCAGGATTGCAATTCATGATCCTCAGTAAACCTACAGAATCGTGAAACTATATCATCACCATCCAGTCTTAGAACATTTCCATCACCACAAAATGGGTCCTCATGCACATCTGTAGTTGCTCCCCATTCCCCCCGCCTCAACCCCAGCCAACCACAAATCTGCTTTCCATGTGTACAGATTTCCCTCCTTTGTATATTTCATATGAATTTGTAAACTTTCACATCTGACATCTTTCACTTAGCATAATATATATGGGGTTCCTCCATGGCATACATAGCATGCGTCAGGAGTTCATTCTTTTTACATCTGGGTAGTAGTCTATAAGGATATTCCATATTTTGTTTTTGTTTTTGTTTTTAACTTATTTATTTTTGGTTGCGTTGGGTCTTCATTGCTGCGCACGGGCTTTCTCCAGTTTCGGCGAGTGGGGGCTACTCTCCGTTGCGGTGCGAGGGGTTCTCATCACAGTGCGCGGACCATGGGCTCTAGAGGTGCGGGCTTCAGCAGTTGTGGCACAGGGCTCAGTAGTTGTGGCTCGTGGGCTCTAGAGCGCAGGCTCCATAGTTGTGGCGCACGGGCTTACTTGCTCCGCGGCATGTGGGATCTTCCCTGACCAGGGCTCGAACCTGTGTCCCCTGCATTGGCAGGCGGATTCTTAAGCACTGCGCCACCAGGGAAGTCCCATATTTTGTTTATCCAGTCATCAGTTGATGGACAGGGGTATAGTTTCCAGTCTTTTGGCTACTGTGAATAAGGCTGCTATGAACACTCACATATAAGTCTTTGTGTGGATATGTTTTCGTTTCTCTTGGGTGGACTAGTTAAATTTTTAGGCCACTCAGCCAACAAACATTTATTGACACCTACTGTGGGGCATAAGGCAGACACCCACTTCCCTAGGAGAGCTTGCTCAGCCTGAGTGGAGGGGCTTACAATGTCCACGTCATAGATGGTTCTGTGTCTCCAAATCCAATCCAAACAAACACAGTTGACAGCTGCTCTGGGAATACAGCCACCACCCTTTTATTTTTCTGGATTGCCCAGGGTAAGAGGTCTTGATAAACAATTTTCCCATTTGTTGATCACTGATGCATATACCCGTTCAGGGCCCAGCCACCCAACTAAATAGCTTTTAAAAAATCAGGAGCTTGGAAGAAAGCTTTTGTTTATGGCCATTTGCAAATGTAATTCATCTCCCCAAAAATGCAGTTCGGGTTCTGTTTATCTCATCTACTCATTAAATACTTGCTCAGTGAATTTATGGGTGATTGCTTTTTCTCAGGCAGTGGTTTGGAGGAAAGGGAAGAAAAGGCTGTCACGTGTATCAGGCCACCATGGACCCTGGGTGTCCCCAAAGCAATCCTGATTTTACATATCCTGACCAATGATGTCCACCTGTAGTTGCCAGACCATCTGTTTGGATTCTTGGACTTTGGGTCAGAAAATGTTCCCACTATTCATACATGTTGAGGCCTCCGCCGTGCTCCTGACTGGCACTTGTCCCTGGGAAAATACAGAATCCACAGATAATTAAACTTGACTCTGAGTAAAGGAGAAGAAATAGGGCACAGGGAAGTAAAAGACAAGTGACAGTTATTTTTTAATTTTTTAGGCCGTGCCACGTGGCTTGCAGGATCTTAGTTCCCCAACCAGGGAACTGAACCTGGGCCCACAGCAGTGAAAGCGCCAAGTGTTAACCACTGGATGGCCAGGGAATCCCCCAAGTGCCAGTTAAACACGCAGCATACATGCCATGTTCTCTGTCAGGAGACTGTATACCTTTTTTTAAAAACCTGTCCTAATGTTGGAGTGTGACTATCCTTGCTTTGCGGATGGGACAGCTGAGGGTCTGACAGTTACTCTCCCAAGGTCACAGACTATAGTGAGGGGCTGAATGCAGTTCCAAGCATCTGTCTGACTCCAAAGCAAACAGAGGAATACAGAGCATCCTTAGTCTTCCCTTTGGAAGTTGATCAGGGCCATGGTGCTGAACACCCCAGTCAGAACTGCCAATCACTAAAGAGGGACTTCAAGATTCCAAGAGGACAGACTCTGTTTTTAAATTTGGAACATCCTGAGTATGTATGGAACTCTGGGCTGGGACTCACCACCACGGAATGAGGGCTGTTATGAGATGAGTGTCTGTGTCCTCCCTCAGTTTATGTGCTAAGACTGTAACCTCAGGTATGGCTGTATTTGCAGATGGAGCCTCTAAGGATATAATGAAGGTTAAATGAGGTCATAAGGGTGGGGCCCTGATCTGATAGGGTTGGTGGACTTATATTCTCCTGTCTTCTCTTTGTGCACATAGAGGGGAAGCATGTGAGGGCACAGCAAGGAGGTGGCCATCTACAAACCAGGAAGAGAGTCCCCACCAGAAACCAAATTTTCCCACACCTTGATCTTGGACTTCCAGCCTGCAGAACTGTGAGAAAATAAATGTCTGCTAAGTCATCCAAGCTGTGGTACTTTGTCATGGCAAACTGAGCAGACTGACCTGAGGGTATTACAGAAGGGACTGTGCTGTGTTTGTGAAGGTGTGAGGCACAGACCGAGAGCTGTCACTGTGCTGGACAGGGTGTGGTGACAAGCTGTGGATGACTATTTACTGTGATAACCTCTTAGGAGAAGAAATAATTGCCATATCATAGCCAAGAGAAGACTAGAAAGACATGCAATGTGCTATCCTAGATCAGATCCTAGAACAGAAAAAGGACATATGGTTAAAAACTAAAGAAACCCAAATAAAGTATGAACTTTAGTTAATAAGAATGCATCAATATTGGTTCATTAATTGTGACAAATGTACCATACTAAGAGAAGATGTTAATAATAGAAGAAACTGGATGTGAAGTATTTAACAACTCTTTGCAGTGTCTCTGCAACTTTTCTGTAAATCTAAACTATTCTAAAATGAAAGATATATTTTTTGAAAAAGAAAGAAAGAACTGCCACAGATGACTAGATTAGAAATATCAGGTACTACCTTATATTTGTCTGCCTTCTCTGAATTGCCTAAGTCTCTGTTGTCATTCCTGGAGATCAGTGTGTAGAGATAGAAGAAAACCTGGCAGCTGCAAAGTTGTTTTTAAAAACCCAAATTCTTTCCCTGGTGTGACTACAGAATTGGGAGGTGAATGAAGGCTGCTTTTTGGGGGGTGGAGTGGGATGATGGGAGGTTTGTCCGAGATTCCCCAGAAGTTCCACCCAGCTGCAGAGCTAGTCTGAATCAGGCCTAGATCTGGTCCACTCTCCTGCCATCACCACCACTCTAGTGAACAGACACTTGTACCGGCCTTTCTGCCCCACTCCTCACATCCTTAGAGGTCCCCGAATAACTCCCAATGTCCAAATCACAGTGCCTCTTGCAGTGGATTTAAGACAATTCTGGAATGTTCACAGCCCAAGGTGCACGTGACTTGTGAGAACGTGACTGGATATGAGTAAGCTTGAAATAATGCCCTTTGCGCCTTGAGGGAGGGAAGAGGCCACTTGGGAGGGGAGCAAGGGCCTGTTTGGACCCGTGGTCTGAAGACACCTGGGCTGGAGGGGATCAGTTTTAATCCCCGTGCCTGCCAGCAGTGGCCTGTTCAGCCTCCTGAAGTCTCACCGTTTCCACCGCCCGCCCGGGCACATGACACCTCTGTACACAGCAGGTGCTCACCAGGGACAGATCAGGAGATATTCCAGCGCTGCTGGTGACCCGCACACAAACACCAACACAAGCACACACCCCTCTTCTCTTCCATTTCTATGTATCAGAGGATATGCCCTCACATCCGTGTGGTGGGAGTCTGGCTGCCATGTCTCACGGAAAGAGCGGGGTTCAGGAGGGCAGACTGCATGCAGCACGGCCCCCCAGGAAGCAAGGGGTGCATGGAGCCTTCCCCCCTGGAGGGGAGCAGGGGAACAAGGGTGATATTTTAACTGGTGGCCTGGGTGGTTACACAACTCATCTTGATGCACAAAGCATTGTCTTCTAAAACATCATGTTCTCAGCGGAGTCATGTAATGCACATCTGTAAGGCAGGACTGAGCTTGTGTGGTCAAGGACCCAAGTGGACTTGGCCTTAAGGTATGACAGGTGTCCTCCTCGGCTTCACTCCTCCCTGAGGGCAGGCCCTCTGCGTGGGCTGAGGGTGATGGGCTGAGCTCATCCTGGGCAGAGAGGCTTTGCTGTGGAAACACCTGAGGCAAAGCTGAGAAGTGGCATGCTCCTCTTTGGGGTCTTTCTAGACGGCTTTTTGTACCCCCGTCATCGGGGAGCTGCTGTCTGGAGTCCCGTGCTTTCCTGCTGCTGAAGATTCACAGAATCTAAGTGCTCACCTAGCTGGTCTTTCCTCTTCCTGCTCCAATGCTAAATCCCACCACTGAAACACACACACACATGCACACATATGCATATACACGCGTGCACACACACGCCAAATTTCTGACTTGTCCTGGGTCTAATTCCCTCAGAGCTCTGCTCTCTGGTTAGAGCTGGTAAAGGGTTTAATCAAATAACCCAAGCTCTGGGAATGAGTAAGCTACTTACTAGACTCATAGACTGTCCCTGCTGAAAGAGCCGACGGAAGATCTAGTCTAATCCCCTTTCTTTTCAGAAAAGAGAAGCCTGGCCTCCAGGAGGTGAGGAGACACGTCCGATACATGAATCGGCTAGTGGCGGAGCAGGACACAAAAAGTGTCCTGCCCCCAGGCAGGGCTTTTCCCCTACACGCTCCCCCCAAGTGACACGGTGTCTTCACCAGTGAGAACGGGTCACTCACCTAAAAGGCTTTTAAGAACTACATCTCGGGCTTCCCTGGTGGCGCAGTGGTTGGGAGTCCACCTGCCGATGCAAGGGACGCGGGTTCGTGCCCCGGTCCGGGAGGATCCCACGTGCCGCGGAGCGGCTGGGCCCGTGAGCCACGGCCGCTGGGCCTGCGCGTCCAGAGCCTCTGCTCCGCAACGGGAGAGGCCACAACAGTGAGAGGCCCGCGTACCACAAAGAAAAATAAAAAAATATTACTACATCTCTTCTCGCCTCTCCCATACAGCTCCTGCGCACACCGTCCCACCTCTGCGAGCCTTCCATCCATCACTTCTGGGAGACAGTGCCACGTCATACATGACAAAGAAGATCCGAGTCACCAGCGCAGGTCCTCGGCTTCCCTCCCCGGAAGCCCACATTCCTCTGTGTCTTTGCCCTCATCTCTTCCCTTCTCCTTGGCTAGGCTAACCAACCCTTCTCTGGTCCGTTCTGCTCTCCCAGGGCCCCCCGCCCCCGCCTCTGGCTGCGTCAATCACATTCTCCTGGGGCCACCACAGACCTGTCCCGGCACCAGCCTCCTTCCTCTGGTTTCCAGAACCGCCTGCTCTCCCCAAGTCCCTCCCCTTCCCCCTGAAGAGAGCATAACGCCCCCCACCTCTCTTCCTGCTGGACACCTTTACCTGCTTTTCTTCTCCTTCCGCAAACACTCACCCCTCTGCCATCTGGCTGGGGGACCACTTAAAACTGCTTCCACACAACCACATCCTTTGGCCGTACCTGATGCTCCACTATGCTTCCTCCTTCTTGGCTTCCTTCCTGGGGTCTCCACGATGCTCTAGGATCTGGGTTCTGCCTCCTATCTCCCTGGCGTCTGTGGCCAGCAGGCTTCTGGGCCAGCCTGTTCACCTCCACGGGGCCACCTCCCACCTGAGCTGTCACTCGGCCGCCGCCACCTCTCTCTCCCGGGTCCTTGTCTCCTACACGCCACACCTGCCCTTGAAGGAAGCGCCAAAGCCTCCCCTTCAACTTGTCTCAATTGGACGTCCCCTGTCTCCCTTGGTGTGACTGCCAATGGCATCTTAATCTTTATCATTGTTTTTAATTTTATTTTTTTTGGCTGCGCCGCACGGCTTGTGGGATGCGAGTTCCCCGACTAGGGATCAAACCCGCGCCCCCTGCAGCGGAGCCGCGGAGTTCTAACCACCAGACAGCCAGGGAATTCCCTACTCTCATTATCAAGAGGGATATATTGTAACTGTCATTTCCATACCAAAAACCTGATTCCCAGAGAGCTCTAATCATTAAACCAAAGTTACCTGCTTCAGCAG
>NW_006794028.1:2566341-2579993 GCF_000442215.2 Lipotes vexillifer | reverse complement strand
CAGCAGGAGTGGCGGGCCCCAAACCCAGTCCATCTAACTCCAAAGCCCTCATTCTTTCCGCAGTTCTACATGTGGCCGGCCTCTTGGGGGAATTTACTGTCTTGTTCTCAAACGTTAATTCCAGTGCACGTAATTTTACTGAACATGAATTAGCTGGTTGTGAATACAGAGGATCCAAGTAAATACTCTACTAAAGATGTGTTACTGATCAATATTCAGGGTCTGAGTCCAGTGGGAATGCCAGGAAAGGAATATGAAAACAAGATGTGCCGTCCGACAGGACAGACGCCATCACCCTGCCTGGAAGTCCCTTTTCAAGCCTCGATTCCTACCTGAGGCCCAGCTGCAGGCTCCTCGTGCTTTCTGGCCAGACCTGTGCACACGCCATTCCCTCTGCCCGAAAAAGCGTCCTCTCCCCTCCTTGCCTGACAAGTTTTCTCCCTCCCATTGCAATGCCTCTACCTCAGATTACCCAGTTATCAGTCTCCCCGTAATACTCTGTCCCCAGCTCTGAAGCACAACTTACTACCTCGCGCTGGATAATTTATTTATCTGTATGTCTCTTTCCCACTAGACTGAAACTCCCTTAAGAGAATGAAGCTAGCGTTGTTCCTCTTTGCATTTCCAGGGCTTAGCTAAGTAGACAAAGGACACAGAGCAGGGTCGGAGGAGGTATTTGTTGGGTAAATGAAGTCATCTTGTTCACCTTCCTGTATTTGAGTTCCACTAAGCGCTGTATTTTCTATTTTGGTTTTATATGTACCACACGCTGGTGCCTTCTTGCCTCCCCTTAGAAGACACACTGCACAAGCTAATAAATATTCCTTGCTGGCTGTGTTCCGTTCCTGAAGCCTGCCTGCCATCCACCCAGAAACAGCCACAGTATGGGGACCACCTTATCCTGTGCATCCAAGGCAAAACAAAATGATTCAACACTTCCAAAACAAGCACGCAAGATGCAAATGGTTTCAAAAAATAGACCCAGAGCCAAATTGAACACAAATACCAAGGGGAAAAATGCAGGCAGAGAGAAAGAGCTATATGAAAGTCTAAGCATACCCAGGGCAGGTTTAATCAGCCTTGCCCTGCAGACTCTTGCTGACATACGCATAGGTATCCTATACAAAAAGGCCATTGGAGACTTTCTAGTATCACTGGAACGCTGCTTCTAGATACTTCTAGACGCTTGTAGATACTTCTAGATACCCCACACACGCACTCTTTGAGAACAGCAAGAAGGTTTGCTGAAGGTGCGAGACAGTCTGTGACTGGAGGATTGCCAGATATTTATTAAGCACCTACTGTGTGCCAGGCCATGTGCTAGGTATTGTCACCTACCTACCTTCCTCACCGCATTCATTCCCCAAATTCTGCTGAGGTAGGTTGTTAGTTCTCTTCTACGGCTGAGAAAACCGACGCTCAGTGTTTATGATTTATATACATCACACTGCAGAAGGGGAGTCTTCATCCCCAGATCTGTCTGATTCTTAGTTTAATACACTTTCCACTATCCACAGACATTTACATGCAAATGTTGGTTGAAAAAGCAAGCTCGTGGACTTCCCTGCCAGCACAGTGGTTAAGAATCCACCTGCCAATGCAGGGGACACGGGTTCAATCCCTGGCCCGGGAAGATCCCACATGCTGCGGAGCAACTAAGCCCGTGCGCCACAACTACTGAGCCTGTGCTCTAGAGCCCGTGAGCCACAACCACTGAGCCCACGGGCCACAACTACTGAAGCCCATGCACCTAGAGCCCGTGCTCCGCAACAAGAGAACTCACCACAATGAGAAGCCCGCGCGCAACAACGAAGACCCAATGCAGCCAAAAATAAATAAATAAATTTGTTTAAAAAAAAAAAAACAACAAGCTCACGGTTTGCCATGATTGTCCCTGTGAACAGGAGGCTCAAAGCCCACCCGGGCAGTAGCCCTGAGGGACTTGGGGGAGGGTATCCCCATTTTCACCCCCTGAAGGCAAGCCCCAGGCCTGGCTAGAGGGATGCACCTGTGCTCGGCATGTCACCCCCTGACCCCTGCAGCACATGAAGTCACAGTGTCCAGCCTCGGAGCCCCGCCATACATGCCCAGCCTGAATCCGAGGGCTCCTGGTACCTGTCCTGCCCAAGGTGGGCCGGCAGCTGCCCGGGGAAGGTACCCACTGCTGAAGAGCAGAGTTGACCTGGCTGACTTAAACAGTGCGGGCAGAGCAACTTCCTATGAAGACCCCATGAACGAGCAGACATTTCCAGTTTCCCCAAGGGAAGCGAATATCCAACCCTTCCCCTTCCCAACCTGCACATATATCTAGGCAAGGTCCCTGAGACGGCTTGAAAATACAATGCCTCACCCCAACCCCAGAGGTAGCACATGCACTGAATTCAGGTGTAGCTCACTGATACCAAGTCTTTCCTAAGACTGGGATATGGGGGAAGGGAGGAGACAGCCACTCGAAGAAAAAAAAAAATCAACCTCCTAAAGGTAGGAAATGAGAAACAGGTAAGTAGTTGCAGGTTAGTGCAAAGTGATGTTCTGAAAAGCATGTATCCAACAGCCCGGGATTCCACTCCTGCTTCCCCACCTACTAGCTGTAGGTCTTGCACAAGTCCATCCACCTTTCTGGGCCCCAGAGTCCTCATCTCTAGGATGGGGGGGTAATGGTACCAGGCCAGCTACTGGCGGACTTCTGTGGACCCGCCGAGTGTGGAGCACACAACTGCCCTGCTAGCTTCCGTCTTCCTCTCACTGGTTCTCAGTCTCACTGTAACAAACATGAGCTTGCGAGGGGATACAGGGTCCTTGGAGACCATCACACAGAGGTCCCAGCTCCAGGATGCCGTCCCAGGGACATAGCAGAAGCCGGGCTCACTCTCAGAGCCCACGGGCTCCTGTTTGACTGGGCTCCTTAGTTCAGGAAAAGTGAGGGCCTGGAACTGAGGGGTCTGCTTTCCTCTCCCTGCTGCCGGTCCCTTCCCAGCCCCCCACCTGGCCAACCTGGCCAGCTCTCGGGAGACTCGGCCACTTCGCCTCTGCCTCCTGGGAGGAGGAGTCCGGGGCTGAGGCTGGCTCTCTCTGCTGCCCGTCCCATGCTTGCCATGGGAAAGCAAGGTCTTCTGTGCTCCTGCGGGATGCCCGCTGGGTCTGAGTAAGGCACAGCTCTCCGGGGCCGGGGGTCTCTTCCTTCCCCTGGGCTCTGCCTCAAGTCCCCGGACTCGGGGGAAAGGAGACGTTTTCAGGCTTCTGGTGGCTTTGCGCTCACCTGCTGGCCCTGCCACGGAGCGGGGCATCACTGGGCTGGTGGGCTGGGGAAGGCTCAGAGCGAAGCGAGGCGAGGCGGGGCGTGTGTGTGTGGGGGGGGGGGGGGGTGTCTCAGCCTGCGGCAGCCAACCCTCTCCCGCCTCGCCTCCGGCAGCTGAGCAACGCCTCTGGTCAGCCTGGGGGCGTGGGGGGCGGCGGTGGGATGCTCCAGACCCAGGGGACTCAGGACAGGCCTGGAAGGAGCCGAGGAGCCCGGGAAAGAGGCAGCCGGGTGGGCAGCCCGCGGCATCTCGGGGCGGCCGGGCGGCCGAGTCGCCAGCCCCGCAGGCGCGCGGCTGCCCGGGGGCCACAGGTAACAGGGTGCCGGGCTCCCGCTCCAGGCCCCGCCGCCCCGGGCGTTACCTTCCACTTTGGTGAGGGTCAGGACCGGACTGTTGCAGGCGCTGAGCGGGGCCACCCGGGCCGAGTGCTTCTTCATGATGAGCCGTCCGCCTGCAGGAGCGCCGCCGCCGATCGCCTACATGCTGGGGCCGGCTGCAGCGCGCCTCGCGGGCCCGGGGGCCTCCTCCCGGGAGGAGCGCGAGCGGCCGGCCGCCCCGGCCCTGCCTTCCCGGGCTGCCGTGTCCGCGCGGGGCTCACTGCGGCGGCCGCCCCGCGGAGCGCATCGCCTCCGGCCGCGCAGCCACTCCGCACCCGCGCGCACAGCCTCCCGCTCCGAGGTTGCCGCAAACTCCAACGTCACGTACAAGTGCGCTCCCCGCTCCCACCCCGCGGGCTCACCTGCTCCGCCCCCCGCCCCGGGCCGCCCAGCCCAGCAGCGCGGCTTCCTCTCTCGGAGCCCGGCCCCGGGTGCAGCCTCCGGGCAGCGGGCCGGCCCGCAGCTCCCCGGCAGCCCCTGCCCTTTCCTGTGACCAGCGCAGGGGAGGGAGGCCCTGCAAACTTAGCCTCAGCGCTTCACAAGTTTAAACGGGGAGTTGTTCGACTTCGGACGGAGAGCTGCCTCCTCCCTGCGCAAATTCCTGAATTATTGGTTTACGGGAAGACTCAGAAAAGAGCGAAGCTTCCCGCGGCTGGCATTAACTTCTTTGAATGCATCTAGGGCACATTTTCTGCCTGACCCCGGTGGACAGCTCTTTTTTCTTTTGGAGACGATGCCAAGTCCAGAGAAGCAGGGCAGCCACAAGAAAACCAAGGCTTGAGATTTCTGCCCCCGCCCCTGCCCCAGTCCGGAGAGGCCAAACTCCCTGGGAAGCGGGGAAAGCTTCATTTCCGCCCAGCTTTTGCCTCTGCAGGCACTGGTCTCACTGCTCCCACTCAGACCCACCTGTAAGCCACTGACCAATGATGCTTGATAAAAAGCAATGACATACCTCTTGCATCACTAGCTGGGCGATCCCTGAGTGACTCCCTGGTACCCAGGGCGTTTATCCCATGATAATGCACCATCAAAAACACCCTGCCTTCATCTCTGCAGGTAGGATGCATAGGACTTGTGTGGCCCCCAAACTCCAAGGGTTTTATGGGCATCTCATTCACGCATGCGCAGCCATCAGTTATCCGCTTTGGTCTCAAGTCTCCACTGGGAATCTGAAGGCTCCGTAGTGACTCAAGGTGGGTTTCGTTGTTATTGTTAAGTCCTTACCCAGAGTTTCGGACCCACCCCCACCCCCCACTCTACCTGGTTTCTTGTCTCAAAGTTGATGTTCTACTCTGTGACGGCATCCTCAGCACCCATAAGGGTAACTCAGTGGCATGGCAGAGGCGGAGAGTGACCTCAGAGCTACAGGGTTTCCCTAGCCTGGCACCTACCAGCTGCCTCTGGTGACACCCACCTGCATGCTCCCAGGTCTCTGGTAGAAATGGTTCCTACAAGCTGCTCTTGTAGGGTTCTTGTTATTACTTGCCCTCTTGAACAGCCGTGATGAATAGAATGGCTCCTGGGTCTCCAAAAAGCCAGGGCTTCCCAGGGTTGCTGCCTCATCATTATAGCCAAGGAAAGGTTTTTAGGGTCTCCTCAGAGCCCTCTAGTGGTAGCCTCCACGCTGTGCGCCTCTCACAGGGAGCTTGTCCCCAGATCCCGAAATGACATTACAGTAAGTCACTAAGCCATTCCCTTCCTCGTAAATATTAAGCACAAATAAGCTTAAAGCAAAAAAAAAAAAAAAAAAAACCAAAACAAACAAATCTCTTCTATAATATTCTTATGTGTTATTTCATCAAGTTCATCAATCAACATTTACTATATACCCAGTAACTAAAATAAATATCACATCATAACAACACCCATTTTTTGAGCACTACGTTTCAAGTACTGTGCTAACTAAGCATTTTACATAAATCATTTCAACTTCTATTCACAAAAGCTCTGTAAAAATCACTGTTACCTTGTTTTACAGATGGGGAAACTGAGGCGAGGAGAGGTTAACTAAAATGTCCCAGGTCAACAAGCTGAGCAGGGATTTAAATCCAAGTGTGAACGAATCAAAAGCCTGCACTTACCACTGCTCTGCTATTCTCCTACATTATAAATGTAAAATGCAAAAATTCCACGTAACTATTCCAGCTGAGGTGGGAGACACAAGTAATCCATAATCCATTTCCTTTCATTTGAATGTGGTTTTGGAAAAGTTCATCGTGCTCACGCTTGTCCGAACTGTCCACACTCATTCTACCGCACAGGTCACAGCCAAACTGTCCAATAAATATCTGTCTGATGTTTTTTTAGGTTATCTACTTTCTATTTATCGCAATGTTATGTACAAGCCAAATAGGTAATTAAATGTTATCAACATTAAATACCCCTGTCATTAATTTCACTCATTAACTAACTGTTAGCTAAACCTTTTTTCCCCCTGCAGGATACGCCAGGACCTTATGATACCTGAGAGATCATCACCTCTTCATGGCTGTCAATTTCTGCTTACCAAAGAGGCGGTACCAATTCTCAATTTCCTCCCCTTAATTTTAAGTACTCAGTGCTGTTCTTTTTTTCTATATTCAACTCGATCAGCCTTGGGTACTCCCTCACCTTGTGTTCCAAAAAAACGAACAAAAAAAACAAACAAAAATACTTACTCTCCCTCCTGAAATAAAAACAAACTTCCTCCATTCCATTTTAAATCAGGAGTCCCTGCTGATTTCCATATGAGTACAGATACCCCTCAGCATACATCTTTTTTGGGAGTAGGTGTGATGCGGATGCATACTTTAAAACTTACATACATAAAATTATTCTAGAAAGTTAACTGTGTACTGGTGTATGAGTTACACACTAGTATTTTGAGAATTCCAACAATTTAAAACTCTATGCTGGAGTTAGGCTATAATGATCTAACTCAGGGATATCTAGAAAATCACCAACTTCCCCACTTAACACCTAAATCTAAAATAACCAAAAAAAAAAAAAAAAAAAAGGTGCTAATAATTCTTTCAACAAAGAGAGAGAGACATGATCCCTGAAATATCAATGAAAACAACTTTGTATAATTAATATCCAGGCCAGAGGATGGAGCATTTGACCTCTTACCTCTGTTTCTCTTTGGAGGGTATGAGTGTGAGCTAATAACTGAAGGATATCATTGGGCATCCACCTGTCTTAAATTTAGTATTACAGGGATTTATCTGAAAGGAGATCTGGGGTGACTTTTCGGGTCATATTCATTACCAGATCTTCCCTGTCATCTTCTGAAAACGTATGGTATGGTGGTTCGCCCAGCAAAGCCAAGCCTTTCCTTAGCTCTACATGAGATGGCAGCTGTTCTGACGGAAGCCTGTTCTTTGTCACTAACCCCACTCCCTTGTTTGTTTTTCTCTTTTTATCAGTGCAGTTGAGGAGGGGGGATATTTAATGGCAGTTTGTGGCTGCCTGGTATGGTGCGCTCATAAAGACGAGATGGTCTTTGTGTCCTTAGTATTACAGCCCGATCACTGAAGTAAGTTCACTGAATAGATACGAGGGTAACAAGGCTTTGATGCAGAACTTACACACCACAAGCCTGAGTGTTACACTCCCTGGCCTGCCCCCCACAGCGTCTCTACCGTCTCCCCACTTCCCACTTGCAAACCAGAGAGGAAGAAGTAAAAAGAGGGGGCCCAGAGAAGAAAGGAGGTGAAACAGCCAGTTTTTCCTACCACCAAAGTGGCTCTATTTCAATTGCAACGCAGCGGTGGGGATCCACCCATGACCCTTAGCCTGGGGTGAATCACCAGGAAGGGGTTGCTACGCAGGGCCCGGCTGATTCCTCAAACTCTGGACGCTCTCACCATGCTTCCTCCTGGCACTGGGCTCCCAGCTCTGGGCTTACACTCAGGCTCCAGCCTCCCAAAATAACTCGTGTTGCCCAAATAACCTGTTCTGCCTTCCTGAGCAGACTCGTACTTCTGCCATCCGTGGGGGTCACTGGCCTGTTCTTTCCTCTGTGCTGGTATATGAATACCTACAGTCCAACTGTACTATTCCAAGAAGGCATCCAATCTCTTTGGTGGGGTTAAGTGGTACTTATGATTCTCTTGAGGCCAAGACAGCATGGAAAATGTCTTGAACAACAGCCAGGAGCTGGAGTTTGAACTCCAGCCTTGCCAATCGGAGTGGCCAACCTTGAGTGGTCACTCAGCCTATTTTGGCCTCAGTTTCCTAATTTGGGCCCGAGAGGGTTTTCAAACTGTGTTTCCTGGTCGCTATGCAAAGCAACTCTACTTTTACCTGTTGGGGTTCCATGTTAGATTTGGTTTATAAAAATGTTGTCATTGTAAAAAGAAAGTTTTGAAAACCACTGACTCTATAGCTTCCAAGATCCTGTTTGGCTTTAAAATTTGGGGTGTGTGAAATTATCTTCTTAGATAAGACAATTGTCACTGCCTCCAGAGGTCTTAAAAGGATCTTATTCTTTGTGAATATCTCCACTTAGTTAAGTAGACTGTTGCTTTAAGTGGTTTTCTCACTTTTTGGACAAAGTTAGAAACACATTTACATTTGTCAAAATTCATAAAGTTGTAGAGTAAAAAGGATGAATGTTACTGTTTGTAAACTATGTATCATTTTTAAAATTGGGAAAATATGTTTTACATATACAAACGTATATATAACTGATTTTAATATTTAATAAAATATACCTTTTACCATGTTTTGGCTATTCTATCCTATTCTTTTTCTATTCATCTTGTTCTATTCTTTTGTGTTCTTTCATTGCAAAAAAATGCCGACTGTGATCAGCTTAGTTGGTTTTATACCCTACTCATGGGTCATAATCCATGTGATCTGAAAAATACTGTTAACAATAATATTCTTTGTATGTGAAGATCTTTACTTAATCGGTTCAAAATGAATAATAAAAATCTAAAATCCCGCTAAGATTTTCAATAGCCAGAAAGCAGACCACTTCAATTAATTCACTCTGAACTATTAACACTGTTTCATCGTCCTCCTACAGTATTAAGTAGTAAGAGTAATAAATTATTTTTGTGGTCACCAGCATTTAAAAATAATCACTTAAAGTAGTTCCAGGAACCAGAAATGGACTTTTACCCAAATAAGTCAGTCTGCAGCATTCAGAAGCTTTCAGAGTGGAGCAAACATTGGTATTTCCAACAGAACAGGAAGTCTAATGATTAAAAGAAATTAACTCTCATGCACTGGGCAGCTCATTGCCCTGATCTGGCAGGAATAATTGATAACCTTTTTCAATAACTTCAAGTGCAAGTGCAGGAAACAAGATGGTGGCCTTCCCCATCCTCACATCTCCCTTCTCTTCTTCAGCAATGTGTATGACCAGGATAAACTCAGACTCACTGCGGTTCCACAGGATTTCTCCTCTTTCTCTAAGGAGAAATGTCAAGGTTGGATAACTCCAGCCAGGACATCAAGAGGCCGGATCACTGGATGTCACCAGTGGGCTTCCAGGCACATCCTGTCCAGGCACCTCCAAGCCTTCTCCATGGTGACTAGACAACAGCTGGCCCTGTGGTCATACCGGGCCCAGAGCTGGGATCATGATGAATGATGGGGGAGGCACAGAGGTAGGAACAGGATGTCCGGTAGTTTCCTTTGTGGATCCTAGGCTGTCCTGTGCTCAGGGAGAGCAGCACAGCTGGGGGCGCTCCTACGTAGACGCCTGGATTAGCCTGGGGGGTCCCTCTCCTGGGACTTCGGAGACCTAGCGAGGTGCCAACACAGTTGAGGGGTGTCTGGTCCCCGGTAGGTACTCAAGAAATGACTGCTCTCTTCCACCTTGGGAAATGGACATGCCAGCTGCCACGAATTCCTTCCAACACCCTGAGTCAGTATAGAAAGGGGCACTGCTTATAAATGTTTCCATTAAGGTCAGTTGTTCAATCTCTCCAGGCTCAGCCACTTCATCCTTAAAATGGAGATAATACTAGTAGATACCTTACGGTGTTGCTGTGAAGAATAAAGGAACTGATACTATGGTAAGTGATTACAATAGCATGTGGCGGATGGCAAGCACTCAGAACACATCAGGCGCTATTTTCAGTCTCTCCCACTAGGTTCTTTAATGGGGAGGGGCCATCTCTGTTTTGTTGTTATCTCCAGGGCCGAACACAGTGTATGGCTTATGCAGTAGGTGCTCAAAGCAGGAAGGAAGGCAGGAAGGAAACAAGGGAGAGAGGGAGGGAAGGAGGAGGGACGGAGGGAGGTGGGGGGGAATTCACAGGACCCAGAGTTCTTCTAGAATTGTTGGCTTCACCCTCCTCCAGGACTGTGCCTTCCGTCCGCGTGGTACCAGGGGTGACTAACCGCGCTGGCTCTCTGGTCCTCACTGGCTTCATCTCAGAGGAAGTGCTTTAGAGACCAGGACAGTGGACTCAAGGTGCGGAGCCCGATCAGATGGCATTTAGTTCAGAAATAGCTGCCTGCCGTTTTCCGGATGATTCATCGACCCCAGCTGGCCTCCCGTCTGATCCCCCGGCTTTTCCTCCTCTGCGGGGTGGGAGCTACGATACTGACCTACGTCACATCCCTGTCAACACCCGGGGCAGAGACTCCCTTGGTTGGTGTTTGTTTCCAAGGGTGAAACAAAGGGACTGGTCTTCAGTCTCGGCTTGAAAAGAGGAAAGATGTGCGGGTTTGGGAAGGAGTCACTCCACCCCCGAGTTACTAAGCACAGGGGCAGGGCAGCACCCACAGGCAAGGGTGCCGTTCCATGAGGACCATTCAAGTTGGGCGGACAGAAGTTCAGAAGTTCTGATTTCTGAGATCGGGGCCTGCTCTGACTCAGAAAGCCCTTTGCATTTGTCCAAGGCAGTGATCACCTCTGCCCCGCCCTGCAGTTAGCTGTATACTCTTTTCAGCTTCCTGCTGGGCTGTAAACCCTGGGAGGCAGGGACCTTGCCCATGAACAGGGCCTACGTAAGCATCATTGAGGGAAGGAATGAAAAATCACCAGGGCAGAAAGAGCTGGAACTTGCCAGTGGTAGAGAGGGACAAGAAGCTGAGTCCAGAGCAGCAGATTGCAAGAGCAGGTTCTGTCGGGATGGGTGTCCTGAGGCAGCCCCTGCAGGAATCAGGGAAGTCCTGCCCCTTCATCCAAGGAGCTCCAGCCAGCACAACTTCCTGTGTGCTCTTCACACCATCCCTGACCCCCGCTGGCTTCTTTCCTCTCCTGAGGACCTGGCTGTCCTCCTCGGTTCCTCGTTTAGGCTGGTGGATCCAGGAAAGAGCTCAGCGCCCCCGCGTTTTCCCAGTGCCAGCAGCTGCTACACGCCCTTCACCTGCCTCTTCCTCTACCCCCCCCACCCCCCCCACCCCGGCTCCAGGCCCACCATCCTCCTTGCCAAGCGAAACGTCCTGGGAAGTGTCTTCTGTTGACCTGACCCTGGAATTCCTGTGCCTAAAACCTTCCTCCTTGCTAGACTGCTTTCCCTGAGGTCTTGGTCTAGCTCTTTTTTTCACTGAGGACAAACTTTTCCTCTGGCTATTGGTGCCCTCTGTTTCCACCCAAAGAACAAAGCACGTTGCTCCCAGCAGAAGGTTTCACTCTTGGTCAAGCTGCTGTCTTCAGAAGCCCTCAGGCCCTGCCCTGGCCTCTGGCTGTTTTCTGCCACCTCAGTCTCTGGTTTCAGAGAAAGGGGGGCCCTGGTGGAGGCCAGGAAAGCCAGGTTCTTGGTGGCGGAGGGACGGGAGTGTGGCTCTAGCACTCCTGCTCTCTGGAACTCACGCTTACCAATCACTTCGCTGAAAGGCTTCAATGAAGCGCATATTCTGTTCCTGGGGGTGTGCTCCCTGCTCGGTGACAGTGAAGGTGAATTCTGACCAGTGACACCCCACGCATGACATGCTGAGGCCACACCTCAGAGCACAGCTGACCGAGTCCAGTGGAACTCTGTGAACTCCCTGCGTGAGAGTGACAACTGTGCCTGTCAGAGATGATTACCAAATGATCCACTGGCCCAAAAGTATAAAGTGCTCCAAAGAAACAATTGTGTCTTCCCCCAAAGCACTGAGAATGGCCCTTTTCTCCCTTGTTTTGCATAAGGTATCTATTGACCTGTACTGGGCATATGGGGGACTGGTTGCAGTAGTCACCAGGCAAGCAGGTGCAGGACAAAGGGAGAAAGATGTTCTACAATTTAATCAGATACAAGGAACACACCTCGTTTTTTTTGTTTGTTTGTTTGTTTGTTTTGGCAAAAGCAAACAAACCAAAATCCTGCTTAAGGCTAAGTCTGTTCTTTGCTTGGGGGCTGAAAGAGAAGGTCCCACCAATTCTGGACAAAAGCAAGAAGAGGCCAGAGGTCTGGAGGTTACATCCTCCTCCTGACTGAGGCAGTTAGTTACACCTTTCCGCGCAAATGAGTGGCTAATACAGAACAAGGGGACAAGCCTCAAGGTTTCCCTAAAGCTCCGGTGGGGTTTGGAGGGTTAAAGGCATGCATGGTTGTTCCTAAAATTATCTTGGTATTAGAGTATTTCTGTCTTGTGGATTCCAGAAATATGTTCCAATGAATAACTCCTTGTCACTTTGACAAAGGTGAGCTTCTCAGTGCTTCAAGGGCACATCTGAGGCAATGGATTAGGGACCAGCCCAGAGCACTCGTTGGTGAGACCACTAGGCTTGGTTTACGTTCGCGAGAGCACGTCAACACAAGTATGATTTTCTAGCCAATGGGAACGTTTTGAAATTATCTAGACAAAATTTGTTCTTGGATTTTTGTCAGTCCCCATTTTGCTTTTAAGATGATTGTCTTTGGAAGTTTCGTGTACTACTGATGGGAGCAAAAATATACCCTTTCTGAAAGTTGGCAGAATCTATTGAAATTCCTACAGAATAAAAGCTTTATACGGCTTATTACCCACTATTTCCATTTTTAGGAATTTCTCCCAAGAAATCATCTGATGTGAATAGAGATACATTACAAAGATGTTCATCCAAGTTTTCTTCTTAATAAGTAAAAAGTTGGAAACAACCTAAATGTTCAACCACAGGGACATGAGAAATAAAGTATGGTGTACTTACACAAAAGGGTTTAACACAGCTGATAAAACAAGTTGTTCAATAACACAGGGAAAGTTCCAGAGAAAAAACAAACTACACATTTTATCCAATATGATCTTCATACACTACATAGTTCCTTCATCTGTAGACCATGTCATTCATATATATATATATATATATATATATATATAACACACACATATATATATGTTATATATATTCAGAAAAAAAACTAAATACGCTACCACTTTTTCCCCATTTTTTTCTAACCACCACAAATAAAAACAGTGATTCATTCACTTTCTCTGTGACACTTCTCTAAAGGAAAAGGTTGTTCAGTAGAGGACAGGATTGAGACCAATCTTGATGCTTAAGAATAGTTCAAAGGGTCTAAAAATGTGTCTCTTGTAAACATACAAATGCTAATCATAACAGGAAAAGTCTTCATGTACAGGAGTGCATAAAATAATGGTGTGGTTGGTTTTTCTTTTAAAATATTTAGACAATTTCTATTCTTTTTTTATAGAAAATCCTTTTACATCCGTGCTTTTAAAGCCATTGTTCCTCTGTCTTTGCAGAAGTGTCTATTATAATATCAAAAATAAATATACAGTTCTGTTCTCTGTATTTTAAATATTTTGCTTTCTCACATCCTCTTTATATCCTTGCTGTATAAAATTTCAGAACATGCTAGTAATGAGCAAAGAGAAGGTAGGAATGAGAAAGGTGCTTTAATAAGAGCACTGACTTCTTCATGCAGGAGGGAAGGAATGCAGACCTTGAAAGCTCTTGAGTTGGTGAGAGGCATTGGTCGCCCTCCTACCTGGGTGGAGATCTCCTGGGCTCAGCAATGACCAGTTGCTTTGACCTGACTGCTTCTGCCTTTGCTGCAATCTCAGTGAAATCTTTCCCTGTCCTCTCTCTCCTTCATCTTTTCATTCC
>NW_006794028.1:2556154-2566177 GCF_000442215.2 Lipotes vexillifer | reverse complement strand
ATTCCTGCTTCAATGTAGCTTTAGATTTTGCCCTTGAGTGT
Organism: Lipotes vexillifer; assembly: GCF_000442215.2. NCBI lineage: Eukaryota > Metazoa > Chordata > Mammalia > Artiodactyla > Lipotidae > Lipotes > Lipotes vexillifer. The sequence continues at coordinate 2,566,136 of NW_006794028.1, read as the reverse complement.
ACATGAGTGAAAGGGTCGGCATCTGTCTTAGACGGGAGGATGGCCATCGCCTTGCATCCTGGCTGGGGTCCTTGCTGCCCCATCACCTCAGTTTCAGGGCATGGGGTAGAAATTATTATTAGACATTATTTTGTTATTGGATTTGTGTATACCCATTACATATTGTTTACTAATACAAACACTTCTCAGCTTGGATTTATTTGGTCTGATCCATTCTTTCTACTTCCTGAAAGCTTAGATGTACAAAGTGTGACACAATTCACTATCCCCTCTTTCTCTCAAGCTTGATTTCTTTCCTTGATGCTGTCTAAAACATGCCCCCTTCCCATCTCCTCCTTACCCCTCCTTTAAGCCCATTCTTCTTGTAAAACTATAAAAATGGAAACAAAAAACCAGACCATCAAAAGGAAACCATCATGCAAAACTATAATCCGAAAAGATACGTGCACCCCAATGTTCATAGCAGCAGTATTCACAATAGCCAAGACATGGAAACAACCTAAATGTCCATCAACAGATGAATGGATAAAGAAGATATGGTACATATATACAATGGAATACTACTCAGCCATAAAAAAGAATGAAATAACGCCGTTTGCAGCAACATGGATGGGCCTAGAAATTATCACACTAAGTGAAGCAAGTCAGAAAGAGAAAGTCAAATGCCATACAATATCACTTATATGTGGGACCTAAAATAGGACACAAATGAACTCATCTACAAAACAGACTCACAGACATAGAGAACAGACCTGTGGTTACCAAGGGGGAGGGGGGACAGAGGAGGGATGGAGTGGGAGTTTTGGATTAGCAGATGCAAGCTATTATTCTCTATAGAATGGATAAACAATAAGGTCCTACTGTATAGCACAGGGAACTATATTCAATATCCTGGGATAAACCATAATGGAAAAGAATATGAAAAAGAATGTATATATATATATATATATATATATGAATCACTTTGCTAGATACCTGACACTAACACAACATTGTAAATCAGCTATACTTCAATAAAAAAAAACTTATTTTAATTAAAATAAATAAATAAAATAATTAAAAAAGGAAACTGTCATGGACACTTGCATTCAAGTCTTGAATTCCCTGCTTTTGGCGGTGAGAACCAAGCCTGGTACAGCTCTGTGAGGGGCCCAACTTATGGGAAACATGAGAGCAGCTCATCGATTTTTGTTTTAACCTTGACTGCTTATTTAAAGTGAGCTGGCATCAAATGCTCTATTGACAGCAGTATTCTAATTTGGGATGAGAAGCAGCCTAAAACATCTAAGACATGATGACTATGCTTGAAAATCTGTCCCCCGCAGTGGCATTCTCAGAATTTAAGGCACACTTCACCCGTGGCCCTGGAAGCATTATTTGGTTCATTCATGAGATGTGAAAAATAAACCGCAGAGGGTTCAATTCAACTATCCTTGGAGCTAACTGAAGATAACAAACAAACAAAAAACCAAAAACAAAACCAAAAAGATAATTTAAGGTGTTAGCCTAAACTGGAATAAAAAAAAAGTCACTTTCATTGCAAAATATTCATCCACAACCCTGTCCAGAAATGATATAGGTAAACATAATTTGTCTCCACTCAGATACATATTTGTAGGAAACCTCTCTATGAATCTGAATGATCGTGACAGAATCAAGCTGGGATTTGGAAAGCATGTACCTAATCCGATTCACAGCTGGGGGCTCGTTTGGATTTTGGCAAAAGTTCAGTCCTGCTTGGGCTTTGGGTATGGCTTACAGAGGATACCCTGTGGCCAGTCCAAGTGGTTCAGAGCACGGACCTTCGGAGGTAGAAAGGGTTTTGGAAATCATCTAGTGCATCACTCTTAATTTGGGCCAGGAAGGAATAAAACTAAAAGGAATGCAGAGAAACAAAAGACAATGGCTATTCTGGGAACACTAAATAGAGGCAACAACGTAAATATACCTCCAGAAGTGCACAACGGCCCAAATGAGGAGGTCTGTCTTGCAGCTGCTGCTGCTAGGAAGCTGAGAGTATTTTAGATCGATGGGACCCACCTGCATTTCAGCGACTCTTCTGCAGGTAAAATAAAGAGGCTATTCTTTCTTGGACTTCAATTTTAAACTCTGGACGAGATTCAGGAAAATTCTAATGCCTTTAAAGTGACTCGTTTTTAGGAAAGGAAGCTGTGCCTCTAGGAAAAAAAAAATTCAATCTGCAGAAAGAAAAGACACTATGAGTGCTTCCTAGCTCCATATGGAAGTTTTCTGGGAGATGGGGGTTTCACAAGGTGAAGTTAGGTGAATTGGAGCATCTGGTAAGGCGTTTTGTCAGAAAGGAAGACATAGGAAAAATAGCAAACTCATATGCTTCTCACCAGCAAGAAAGTGAAAAGATAACAAATAGAATGGGAGAAAATATTCCCAGACCACATATCTGACTAGGGATTTTTATCCAAAATATATAAGAACTCTGATGACTCAATAATAAAAAGACAATTCAATTTAAAAATAGGTAAAGGTGAGGGCTTCCCTGGTGGCGCAGTGGTTGGGGGTCCGCCTGCCGATGCAGGGGGTGCGGGTTCGTGCCCCAGTCCGGTCTGGGAAGATCCCACATGCCGCGGAGCGGCTGGGCCCGTGAGCCATGGCCGCTAAGCCTGTGCGTCCGGAGCCTGTGCTCCGCAATGGGAGAGGCCACAGCAGTGAGAGGCCCGCGTACCGCAAAAAAAAGAAATTGAAAATGGGCCAAAGAATACCTCACCAAACAGATACCTCACCAGAGAAGATGTACAGATGGCAAATAAGCAGATGAAGAGATGCTCCACATCATATGTCATCAGGGAAATGCAAATTAAGACGATGAAATACCCTTATACATCCATTAGAAGGGCCAAAATCTGAAACACTGACAACACCAAATACTGGTGAGGATGTGTAGCAACAGAAACTCTGCCATATTCTTGGTGGAAATGCAAAATGGTGCAACCACTTTGGGAGACAGTTTGGTAGTTTCTTTCAAAACGGAACCTACTCTTACCATATGATCTGGCCATCGTGCTCCTTGGTATTTACTGAAAGAAGCTAAACTTATGCCCACACAAAAGCCTGCACACGGATGTTGACAGCAGCTACGTTGATAACTGCCAAAACCTGGAACCAACCAAGATGTCCTTCAGTAGGTGAATGGGTAAATAAACTGGTCTATCCGGACAATGGAATATTACTAAGTGAAAGAATCTGATGTGAAAAGGCTATATATTATAGGATTCCAACCATATGATATTATGGAAAAGGCAAAACTACGGAGACAGTAAAAAGATCAGTGGTTGCCAGAGAGGGGGTGTGGTAGAAGGGGGGAAAAATGAATATGCAGAATACAGAGGAGCTTTAGGGCAGTGAAAATACCCTGTTTGATATTATAATGATGGAGAGATGTCCTTACCCATTTGTCCAGCACCAAGAGTGAACACTAAGGTAAACTATGGACGGTGAGTGATTATGATGTGTCAGTGTAGGTTCATTCTTGGTAAAACATGTACCACTTTGGTAAGTGATGTTGATAATGGAGGCTATTTATGTGTCAGGGTCGGGGGTGTATGAGAAATCTGTGTACCTTTCTCTCAGTTCTGTTATAAACCTGAAACTGCGCCGAAACAATTCAATCTTTAAAAAATGAAAAAGAGGGCTTCCCTGGTGGCGCAGTGCTTGAGAGTCCGCCTGCCGATGCAGGAGACGCGGGTTCGTGCCCCGTTTCGGGAGGATCCCGCATGCCGCGGAGCGGCTGGGCCCGTGAGCCATGGCCGCTGAGCCTGCGCGTCCGGAGCCTGTGCTCCGCAAATGGGAGAGGCCACAACAGTGAGAGGCCCGCATAACGCAAGGAAAAAAAAAAAAAAAAAATGAAAAAGAAAAAAGGGCAGAAGATCTGAACATCCATTTCTCCAGAAAAGATATACAAATGGCCAACGAACACACATGAAAAGATGCACAACATCAACAGACCTCAGGGAAATGCAAATCAAAACCACAAGGAGATATGACTTCACACCCATTCGGATGACTAGAACCAAAAAGTCAGACAACAACAGGGTTGGAGAGGATGCAGAGGGATTGAGAGGAAAACCTCATACACTCCGGTAGAATTGTAAACTGTGCATCTGTCAGTTCCTCAAAAGGTTCAACATAGAGTTATTATTATTTCCCAGAAATCCCACCTCTAGGTATGTACCCAAGAGAATGAAAACACTTGTCCATACAATGACATGTACATGCATGTTCACAGCGACATTGTTCATAATAGCCCCACATGGAAACATCCTAAATGGCCATCAACTGATGAATGAATACAGAAAACTTGGGTGTATCCACAGAAAGGAATAGTATTCAACCGTAAAAAGGAATGAAGCGCTGATACGTTCTATAACATCGATGAGCCTGAAAACATCATGCTAAGTAAAAGACTACATCTTGTATGATCCCATTTATAAGAAACGTCCAGAACAAGCAAAGTTATAGAGACAGAAAGTAGACTAGTGGTTCCTAGGGGGCTGGGGTGGGGGGACAATTGGGGGGACTGCCAATGGGTAAGAAGTTTCTTTTGGGGGTGATAAAAATGTACTAACGTTAAAGGTGGTGATGGTTACATAATTCTGTGAATATACTAAAAATCACTGAATTGCACACTTTAGGTGAATTGTGTGGTTTGTGAGTCACATCTCAATAAAACTGTTATTGAAAAAACTTAAAATCTTTAAAAATGCTTCTTAAAATCTAATATAAAAGTTTATTCTGAACTATAGTCACACATATCTATTGGTATCTATTATTAAATAGTAAGGTTTTTTCACAAAAATATCAATCGTAGTTTACTGTGTTCGGTGGCATTGCGAAGTGACTTTGAAAATCATTTCTATTGTTCCATTTTTTGGGACTGATTTTTCTTAAGCAAATATGTGCTAAAAATGTTGTCATGAAAACAAACAAAAGATTGGTCAGGTTTTAAAACTGACTACATACAGCCTTCAGACCAAATGTTCAATACATCTACTCACTACCCGTATACTCCTTAGGCCTTTGACATTTTCTTAAAAATATTTTTTTAGTTTAGTTAATTAATTATTTTGGCTGCACTGTGGCTTAGTTGCGGCACACAGGATCTTCATTTTGGCATGCAGGATCTTTTTTTAGTTGCGGCATGTGAACTCTTGGCTGCGGCATGCGTGCGGGATCTAGTTCCCCAACCAGGGATTGAACCTGGGTCCCCTGCATTGGGAGCGCGAAGTCTTACCCACTGGACCACAAGGGAAGTCCCAGGCCTTTGAAATCCTTAAGCGTTTGTCCTCAGAGCCCATTAAGTCACTAGAGATGATTATGATCCGTACCTGAATATTTCAGCTCCTGCCTCTGTGAAGCGGGCCTGTCCCTATCTTCCTGGCACGGTTGTTGGGGGGGACTGAGTGGGACCCTGCATCAGTCAGAACTGCCCAGCAGTGCAGCGATGTGGCCTGGAGCCAACGACTTCATCCACTCATTGGCTGGGCAAGGTCGCCAGGTGCTGGCCTGGTTCCCCATGTGACTGTTTCAGCTCTGTCCCTCAGCAAAGTACAAGCCGCCCACATCATAGGTGTCAAGGGTGCTTACAAATGGCCCAAATGCAAGAGTTAAGTCTAGGAATGCCAAGGGCTGCTGTAGATTTCCAACAAACGTTCTCTCATCAGTGCTTATCCCAGACTTTATTTTCCCCCTTTTTTATGTATGTTTTCCCTAAAGGCCAAAATAGGAAAAATAATGCCAAAAAATAGGGACCCATTCTTCCCTTTTTTCTACAGTGCATGATTTTCTACAGTGTAATTACTTCTTTTTCTTTCCGGGAAATCAGAATATCTACCCCCTTCACAAAGGCAATCAAACTAGGCTGGATGCACGCCTTCTACCAACCAAGCAGGAGGCTTCCCAAGGGAACTGGTTTATCAAAGCCACTCAGGACAAGGTTATACTGACCAAGCATAGAGAAAACACCTTACAGTGAGTCTTGTATGTTTCCCTTTTTTCAAAATCCTTGAAGGCCACACACAGTCCAATCCAGACGATTTACTCTATATCCTGGGAAGTGCTAAACCAGCTCTCCAAAAATAAAAGCCCCGATGTGCAGCATTTTCCAACCGCCCTGACGTAAACACGGATGATACGGTCCATTTCAGGCTATCAATATGATGTCACTGGACTTGAAATTGGGAGATGTGTACAATTGCCTCTTGTGAACTGGCACGAGCCCGCTTCGGCATACCACTAGGTGTTATTTAAGAGCACGTGAACGATAATACAATTTTAGGCCACCCAGTTCAGTGATTACAGCACCACAGTCTGAGCACCTTTCAGTAAGGGGAGTTAGCAAATCAACTGAAGCATATACATCTTCAATCTTAACTGCCCGTTATGGACTCTGATGCTCTCATGACCCCAGTTATCCATCACATTTTAACCCGCCCTGGGCTGGCTGGCTGCAACGGCGAAGACAGGGGAAACCCAGTCCTTTGACAGCTATATCGAAACCCAGTCTATCGTAGCTTCAGCCTTCTTCCTTTCTGATGTGGCTTTTCATTAAATTCTGCTGATTCTCACGAATATATTTTAAACTGTCTCGTCTCTCCTCTGTCTCCACTCTCATTCATTTTCCAAAGCGCCCTGGCCGGCACGGTTGCTGGTTTCTTAACTGGTCCCCTGGCGTTGAGTCCTAGCCTCTCGTGGCCACTCGCTGTCACCAGAGGGGTCTTTCGGAAACGGAAGCGCTCCAGGCTCAGACGATCCATGCCAACCATCACCCACCTGCCTCCTCCCTGCAGACATGCTCACCTTCCCTGCGCACCTTTCCTTCCTGTCTGTTGCTTTCTACTCCTTTGAGCTCAGCTTCAGTGTCACTTCTACCAGGATGCCTCCGCTGGCCCTCGGCCCTCTGGGCCATGTCTCACACACACACTCGTGGTGGTCGGCCGCCTCCTGCAGCATCCGTCACCCTCTCCCCAAATAGGCCGCCATGCACGGATTCTTCGAGCCTCGGTTCTTCCTGATTTGAGTGAGCTCCAGGAGGGCAGGAGTCTGTCCAGCCTCATCTCTAGGGCTTCGATGATGCAGGGCACAGGCGGAGCTGCTCAGTCACTGGCATGAGGACAGGTGCGAGGCGCTGAGAAAGGACTCTGAACTTGTCCACTTAAGCCCCCTGATGGCTCTCCATCATCTGCAGGAGTCTGCAACTCTGGCTGCTCACTGGATCACGTGAAAATACAGGTGCTCAGACTCCTATCTCAGACCAACCAAATAATCTCAGGGAGGGAGGGATAAGGCATGCTTAGGCATCTGCACCCCTAAAGAGCATCCCAGGTGACCCTGCTGCAGAATGAGGACACAGGACCATGCACCTAGCGGATAAACCCCTACACCTCAGCCTTCCCCAGACTCCACACCCACCTCTCACATCCCTGACTTCTAGAACCAGCTGTATGACCTTGGAGATGCCTTTCTTCCACCTCCACCACCCTCTGGATGGAAAATTCCTCCTCTGCACTTTTGAAGACCCAGATCAGATGCTCTCTTCTCTGAGAAGCCCTTCCTGATGCTTCCAGGTAGGGCTGCTCTCTTGCATGCTTCCAGCAACACTGTGTTGCATGTGCAGTTCCCAAAGTGTGCTCCTTGGAACTCTAGCTTCTAGGGGTGGGGACTATGGGAGACGGGAAGGGCTGCACAACACATACCCACCGCCCCCCAGAAGATCCACAGTGTACATTAGCTTATTAAAGGCTCTGAGAAGATCTGCGATAAAAACAATTAACACAAAACAAAAACCCGCTGAAACTGATTTAACCCATTGTCTCTTACACTTATTTGATCATGGGCCCATTTTCCTCAGCCCAACACTTAGGAAAATTCCTCAGGAGTTACTGTAATTATTTGTTTAAACATAGTTCTCTTCTGGACTGGTCTCCGAGCTCCTGGAGGACAGGGGTCATGTCTATTTAGCTTTCCATCTTTGCTACTTGGCAAACTTTGAGCATTAGCATGCGTTTCTTGAACAAATTGTTGAATACCTTGTTACCTCTCGTGACTTTTCTCTGAAAATCTCAACTATCAGGATTTCCGGCATCTGCTTTTTCAAAATATTTGCTCAGCATGGGGATGCTGAGTTTCTGCTCCGTTCCTACAAAGACCAACTCCACGGTGATTTAGAAACTGGAGTGTAATTCTTGCCTCCTCCATCCAACTGTCATGAATGTTTTATTCTCTTATCCATCACAGTTTCCTGGGAACAGTTTCATCTTTTAAAAGAAATACATAATCCTGGTTATCAACAGGAAAATGAGCAAAACGCCTTCACAGGAACTCATTTCTTACTTCAGCAAAAGGTGTTACTCAATACATTAGAACACCGATTGAGGGCTCTTCTATTTCCTCTCTTTTTCCTTTGAAAGGAAAAGATATTTACTTTCTTTTTCCTCTGAAATTGCTCAGCTGCCAGAGTTGATACTCAAGAGGGTTAACCGGCTACTAAAAATCTCTCCAGTGCCTCTGGGGTGTGAGTTGGTATCCATGTGTCAATACATCTTCCTATGTTTATATTTACAGTGTGTTACAGGTGAGGGGAAAAGCTGGAGGGCATTTCTAACAGCTCATCGTTAATGATGATCATGGTGGGTACAGGATATCAGAGAAGTAAATCTACTTAATCTTGTTAAGAATAAAAAATGTGGGTGTCGTTCAGCTGCCTGCGTTTTTCTGGTTGGTCTTTCATCACAACAGATGTGTTATTACTGCAAATACGCTCCCATTTACAACCTGACGTTGGTTCACGTTGGTTCTTTTAAAACTTCTGTTCTCTGGAATCAGTGATATTGAGTCAAGGTCAATGAAGATTTGGAAGCATCTCTGCAGATGCTCTTGAACAAGGACTGCAGTGCTCTCTGGGGGAGCAACAGGAGGCACGTGGCCTGATTTCGCAGCCTGGAGTCTGCAGAGATGTCACCCTCCTCCCTGGGGTTCTTTATGGGTAAGAGAATGCCCTACATTTCTCCCTGCACCCACCTGCCAACCTACACCAGGCTGTTACTCATTCACTCCTTTGTTCCTTGATTCAATGAATGTTTACTGAGCACTTACTTGTCGACTGAAAAGAAATATGTACAACCTGAAAGTTGAGAGCTATGTCTTATTCAGTGAATGTTCTGAGGACTTAAGCCCAGGACACGGCATCTCAGAGAACTCTGGGAAACTGTTCGGAAGAGGCAAAGGGTGCAGGGTGCGGGGGCAGGGAGAAGCCAGGATATAGAGGAGTTTTTGCAACAAAGACCAGGTAGTCAGAACCTCAAAAGATTACTGTTAATAAAAGAAAACCAGATAGCTTAAGTTAAAGAATTTAGTGCTTTTAGTGCTTATCTCTGTATGGGCAGATACAAGAGTCTGGGCTCACTGAAATCACTCCTCAGCTCCCTGGGGCCAGCATCCTATGCTTCTCATCCCGAGTCTCCAAAGGGTGCACCGTCAGGGTGACTGCAGCAGCTGCCTGCTAGATGGGGGAGCATCCTGTTTCCATCCTGGGTTCCCCCAGGGCTCACGGTCAGGGCGGCTGTAATGTGATGGCTTGATGACTGCAATATCCTTTGTTTACCGATATGGCAGGCAGGATTTCAGTTCACACATCAGGCACTGTGCTGGTGGCTGGAGCTTGACAAAGACTGTCCTTGACCAAAGTCCAGCCCAGCTCCTCTGAGCCCACTTCTCAATTGGGCCCATAAAGACTAAAACAGGGCTTCCCTGGTGGCGCAGTGGTTGAGAGCCCGCCTGCCGATGCAGGGGACACGGGTTCGTGCCCTAGTCCGGGAAGATCCCACATGCCGCGGAGCGGCTGGGCCTGTGAGCCATGGCCGCTGAGCCTGCGCGTCCGGAGCCTGTGCTCTGCAACGGGAGAGGCCGCGTCAGTGAGAGGCCCGCGTACCACAAAAAAAAAAAAAAAAAA
>NW_006794028.1:2554611-2555963 GCF_000442215.2 Lipotes vexillifer | reverse complement strand
ACCAAAAAAAAAAAAAAAAAAAAAGACTAGAACAAACACTAACATTCTTTAAAAAAAAAATTTATTGTAGTTGATATACAATGTTGTGTTAATTTCTGCTGCACAGCAAAGTGACTCAGTCATACATATATATATTATTTTTCATATTCTTTTTTTAAAGATTTTTTTAATGTGGACCATTTTTAAAGTCTTTATTGAATTTCTTACAATATTGCTTCTGTTTTACGTTTTGGTTTTTTGGCCGCGAGGCATGTGGGATCTTAGCTCCCTGACCAGGGATTGAATCCACACCCCCTGCATTAGAAGGCGAAGTCTTAACCACTGGACCTCCAGGGAAGCCCCCTCTTTTTCATATTCTTTTCCACTGAGGTTTATCACAGGATTTTGAGTATTGTTCCCTGTGTATACTTTCTAACAGCTCCAAGGCACATCCCTGGGATGATGCCCCTTCCCTTAAAGAGCCTGACTGCTGCCCAAAGAATTTACTGTTTGTTCCAGCCAACCCCTGATGACACCCTGTCTCCTGGTCTCTGTGGGAGGGTAGGAGTCAGATTTCAATAAGTGCCAGGTAAGGAACCCAGACGGGTTTCTTAGGAACCACCCCCGTCCTGCATTTTCTAATTGTTCCCTTCTCTGCCTCTACTGTCTACTGTGCTTGACGCTGCCGAGTCCCACACCCACCCCTTTCCAGTCAGCTCTGTGTGAACTAAGAATGCCACATGCCGTATCAGTAGAGAAAGGATGTTGCAGCCATCAAGCCATCACATTACAGCCGCCCTGACCGTGAGCCCTGAGGGAACCCAGGACGGAAACAGGATGCTCCCCCATAAAACCATCAGATACTACAGCCACCCTGAACAGTGCACTCTGGGGAAGCTCAGGATGGGAAAGCACAGGATACGGGCCCCAGGTAGCCGAGGTGCATATCAAAGGGATGATTTCAGTGAGCCCAGACTTTGTACCTTCCCATACATAGGAAAGTGCTAAATTCCATACCTTGAGATTTCTGGTTTTCTTTTATTAGCAGTAATCTTTTGATGTTCCGACTGCCTGGTCTTTTGTTGCAAAAATCCCTATATATCCTGGCTCCCCCCCGTGCCTCTTCAGAAGAGTTTCTCAGCATTATCTGAGATGCTGTGTCCGGGCTTAAAGTCCTCAGAATGTCTGCCGAATAGAACACAACTCTCAACTTTGAGGCTGTGCTTTATTTTTTTTCAGTCGACATCTGTACCAGCAGAGTGGAGCTCGGGGCTTTCCCCTACCATCAGCGGTCACTGAATAAAACCCATTTTCCTGCTTTTACTGACATGCAGCTGTGTTCATGCTGGACAAGATCAAGCATCTGCCCTTGT
>NW_006794028.1:2539710-2554601 GCF_000442215.2 Lipotes vexillifer | reverse complement strand
TCAGCAGGAGACAGTGAAGAAGAGAAATAAAGCAGGAAGTGGGGTGATGCTAGGTCTGTGGGGCTCAGGGAGGCTCCCTTTGAGAATGTGAGAACTTCGCTGAAACCTGAAGGGAGAATTAGCTAAGAGCTGGGAGAACGTTCCAGCCAAAGGAGACACGAGGAAAGGAGGCGCGCGTCCCAAGAACAGAGCGAGCAGGACATGCGCCAAGGGGTGAGGCTGAAAAAGCAGGTAGGGACCCGACCCACCTGGTCTTGAGGCCTCGTTACCTCCGGATTATTATAATCTTCCTTTATCTCCTTCTGCCCCCAGCCAGGGTCACGGCGGGAAGCCAAAAGTGCGGGAAACCAGGTGGAATAAAGTCAAATTTGAATCAAGACATTGTACTGTGGGAACGGGATGGAAATAAGGCAAGAGGTAAATCTGCAGTGCAATAGGATCATCGCGTGCCTGGGGGAGGCTGGAGTGAAGGGGGTGCTGGGATGCTATTTGAGTTCCTTGCCAAAGACTGTCTTAGCAACTGTTCCCTGGAAGGCCTGGCCTGGACAGCCGCGGGGCAGAGAAAGCAGCAGAGAGCTGAGGGATTCTGACCGCATGTGCCCTCTGGTCGCTCCTTCCCTTTCCACTGGTCCACTTGCTTGCGGTTGGTCTTCCTTGCCCTTCTCAGAGCCGCGTGCAGTTTTAAGAGGCAGGAATGATGAGCTGTTGTTTTATCCCCTGCTTAGAGAGGAGTGTCTCCAAGCTCACGGAAAGGCTGGCAGGAAGGATGCTCACAAGGCTCCAGGCATATGTGCTCTTTCCAAACATGCAGACACCTGTGTTTTTTTTTTTTTTTTTTGGTCTGGTTTTTTTTGGCTGCGACGTGAGGCACGTGGGCTCTTGGTTCCCCGAGCAGGGATCGAACCCACCCCCCGCTGCATTGACAGCACGGAGTCGTAACCCCTGGACCGCCAGAGAAGTCCCTGTTGTCTGTCTTTCTAACTGCTCTTCTGCAGAACTGGGCATGGTAGGAAACAGGGAAATGGGTTGAAAATCACCAGAATTGGAAGATTCTAGGACCAAGGATGCACATAGACAAGTCACCTCCTATCACAGAGAGAGTCTGGAGATGCCCAGGGTCTCTCAGGTAAGTGCTCACGTCTGTTCCTTAGCCCTTAAGGGGTCCTGCTGGCCCTCTGTGTATCCAGGAGCCGTTTATCCTCACTTCCTGTGTCTGGGATCCTCTCTCCTCCCCACCTGAGTCACTTCCTGACAGCCCTGTGTTTGTATGGGCAAGCCTGGTTGGTTCTCCGTTTATCTAGGAGGTTGGAAGCTTTAGGTAGAGCATCTGATTTAAAAATCTTCTTTCACACAAGGTGGGATCAGCGGGTAATAACTGGGGCCCCTGCAGAGGTGCTGATGGAAAGTGACAAGAGCCCCAGAGTTAAGAACCTAAGGAACTACCGTCAATTTTCCCCTCCCGATAGAAGAGTTGCTATGTGTATCAGAGCAATTTCCCTCCTTGGAGAGCCAGGAGGGCTGGGCATACAGGGGAGGGTAGGAAAGCTGGGGTAGCTAGGATGAGGAAGGAGGGCTCAGAGCCAGGCCAGAGACCAAGGGAAAGGGAAGAGGCTCCATAGCCCCGAGCGTTTTTCAAGTGCCAGGCTCATGACTGGCCTCCTGCCATGGTGTCCCATCATCATCCTGATAATAACAGAGATTATGACCTTGCAGAAGGATGCCGTGAGGATTAGGTGAGGCGTGTTCACGAAGCGCCTAGCCCAGCACTTTGCACACAGTGAGTCACTATTTCCACGGTTATTGAAAATAATTGCTGAAACGGCGGATTCATTGGATGCGAGTTGTGTCAACAGAATATTCGAGATCAGGCTGATGCGGAAGAATTATGCAATTTACCTTGTGCCCCAATAATCCCTCTTCTAGCAATCAGTCTCAAGAGAGGTACCTAAAGACATCTGTACAGTGTATTCGTTGCGGCACTATTTTTAACAGCAAAGGACTGGAAAGAACACAAATGTTCACCAAGAGGGGATGGAGAGTAAACCACGGCATGATCACATGACAGAGTCCGAAGCAGCTAAAGAAAGCAACAAGCACTGCCAGCGCCGTGACTGGGGTCTCTGAATACAACTGGAATGTCAATAAGGGTAATAACTATAATGGATTCAAACACACCAACTGCGTCTGAAACCATGAGTTTATAAAAATACTTGGGAAAAAAGTCTTGGTTACTTTTGTTTTGTTTTGTTTTTTGGTACGCGGGCCTCTCACCGCTGTGGCCTCTCCCATTACGGAGCACCGGCTCCGACACACCAACTGCGTCTGAAACCATGAGTTTATAAAAATACTTGGGAAAAAAGTCTTGGTTACTTTTGTTTTGTTTTGTTTTTTGGTACGCGGGCCTCTCACCGCTGTGGCCTCTCCCATTACGGAGCACAGGCTCCGGACGCGCAGGCTCAGCGGCCGTGGCTCACGGGCCCAGCCGCTCCGCGGCATGTGGGATCTTCCCGGACCGGGGCACGAACCCGTGTCCCCTGCGTCGGCAGGCGGACTCTCAACCACTGCTGCACCAGGGAAGCCCCCAAGATGGTTTTTAAGAATGAAAAATAATTAATTGTCCTCCTTCTAAACAAGGTGAGGGAAAAAAATTAGCTAATATTGTTCTTTTTGATCCAAATGAAGACGATTTTCCCAGGGTAGATACTACCGGAGATTTGAATAAAATAATACATGGAGGTTGAGAGGCATAGAATGAAAAAGTTTATTGGACAGGTTAACTATGGAGACATCTCCACTTGAGATACAGAACCTGTAGGCTTGTTTCTGAGCCCAAGAAAATTCTGAAATTCACAAGAGATCTAAAAACAAAAAATAGAGCATGGTGAGCGGTAGCAAAACCCACCTTCAAATCTGCTGGTCCAAGCGAGAGAGAGGCGTGGACATATATACACTACCAAACGTAAGGTAGATAGCTAGTGGGAAGCGGCCGAATAGCACAGGGAGATCAGCTCCGAGCTTTGTGACCGCCTGGAGGGGTGGGATAGGGAGGGTGGGAGGGAGATGCAAGAGGGAGGAGATATGGGAACATATGTGTATGTATAACTGATTCACTCTGTTATGAAGCAGAAACTAGCACACCATTGTAAAGCAATTATACTCCAATAAAGATGTAAAAAAAAAAAAATCTGCTGGTCCATCAGCAGATAAGATAATAGGATCTTTCAGTCCCCACTGGGACTGAAATCTTTGTTGGAAAAGGACCTCAGCCTTCTCTCCCTCATTCCCTGCCTGACGTTCCCTGACAGCAAAAGCTTTTCCCCTGTGGCTAAGGTGAGAACATTGCTCTTGGTGGGCAGGCATCGGGGCTGTTCCCTGAATCAGGCTGACAGGTTATCAAGGATGACATTTCCTACAAACGTTTTCCAAGACTGCCTGTTCAAAAAGGGGAACTTATACCCTCCTGTTGTGGATATTTTGGGTTTTCTTCGGTGATGGGGTTTCCCTGGGACCTCTGGCTGGGAGGTATGAGTTTTTGCATCCGCACAGACACTCATGTACATGCACACAGTGGAGTGGAATCTATTTCAGCACCTGCTACCTGGCCTCAGGCAGGTCGCTGATGCTCTGAATCTCAGGTTTCTCGTGTGCAAAATGGGGACCATAATGACCTCTCTCCTAGAGACACTGGGCAGTTAAATAAGATGATGACGGTACATAGAGAACAGACTTGTGGTTGCCAAGGGGGGCGGGGTGGGAGGCTAGATTGGGAGTTTGGGATTAGCAGGTGCAAACAAGCTATTACATAGAGGATGGATAAACAACAAGGTCCTACTGTAGAGCACAAGGAACTATATCCAGTATCCTGTGATAAACCATAGTGGAAAAGAATATGAAAAAGAATGTATATATGTGTATAGCTGAATCACTTTGCCGTACAGCAGAAATGAACACAACACTGTACGTCAACCATACTTCAATAAAATGTTTAAAAATGGTGTCTGTAACACATCAACACAATGTCTGGCACATAGTAGGTGCTCAATAAACAGCAGCTGTTATAATCATTATGCATCCAAAATGGCTAAAACTACCATTTTTTTAATCCACTGATGCAAGGTCAGGTTGTCATAAGCTAACAGGAGAAGGCGGGATGGGGGGTACTGGGAGTGCTAGGGACTCCGTCTCCACTGGGTCTTGTTAGAGGTCTCGTCTGCTTGCCCTTGGCGCGAGCACAGGGCGAGCAGGGGCCCCAGGAGCCTCCCTTGATTGGTCCTACATTCTTGTCACAGATGTGCAGTGAAATAGCAGAGCTGGTGGCCACATGGAGGCCACCAGCACAGGGACAAGGCATCCGTGGCACCATGGCAACGGCAGTACAGGAGTTCCACGCGGTTGCCCAGGTTGGACCTGCACCAGGCGAGGATGCATGGGGGCTGCGCCTGCCCAGGCTCTGCCAGTCAAGCCACCCCTACAACCCCAGCCCAGGTCTCGGTCTAATTACCCAGGGAGCCCTCTGCTACTTGGCAGGAAGGGTCCAGATGCCTGCAGCAGCTGTGGGCACAGGAGGGAAGCCTCCCCTTCTCAGGGCCCACGGGCACCTTGCCCAGTGTCCAGGGCAAAGAAAAAACCACTCAGAAGCCCATCTTCTCACTCTTAGGCCTGATGAATCTGTCAGGGTGAAGAGGAAGCCCTTGCTTCCCAGGGAGAAAGTCCCAACGGCCCAGCGGGTGGCTGTACGGCCCCTAAAGGCATACGCTGTGGTCAGGATGACCCTCGGTCAAGGCAAAACGTATTTAAAAACCCCACACCCTATCCTCAAAGTTCCCAAGGACTTTGCATTCTCCTGGATGACTACTTTTGGAGTAATATCCAATATTCCACCCTCCCCAAATCTGGCCCTTGGGTAAGCAGGGCTTTTGTTTCCCCACCCGTGGCTTTCCACTCTGTGACCCCAGGGGTCGTGTGTCCCCCAGGTTGGGAAATGTGGATTTAACAGTGCGAGAAGGAGAAAGGCAAAGGGTTGAAGGTCAAAGACCCCGCAGCCAGGCTGCCCGGCTGAGATTCCGGCTCCCCCCTCCTTACTGCTCTGTGACTCGGGGTCCGTCACTTAACATTTCTGTGCCTCTCGTTCCTCATCTGTGATCCTGGGATGACAGCAAGAGTATCTACCTTACAGGACTTTGGTAAGGACTAACGAGTCAGTATACATTAAGTACTGAGAACCATGCCTGGCAAGTAATGATATCATGAAAGTGTTTTGATATTTTCATGATTCTCGTTCACGAGCTTTTAAGTGGGAAGCAGGAGATCATAGTTTCTATTCCAGCCCCTCCATTAGCTCTCGATGTAAGGCTGGACTGGGAAATCCACTCCTTGGTAAGCTAGCTATCAGAACTCTTAGGAAATGGGACACAGGCACTACGAAAGCACACAAAACAATGACTGTTTGGGGAAATGGGAATAAGGTCTCGAATCTAGTTAACACTCTTGTACCTATATGACTCAACTACAGGCAGGTAAGATGCTACCACTGGGGAAGCTGGACGGAGGCCACTCGGTACCTCTTCATCCCATTTTCACGACATCCCGTGAGTCTAAGTGATTTCAAAAGTGATCGTTAAAAAAATGATAGGTCGGGGGCTTCCCTGGTGGCGCAGTGGTTGAGAGTCCGCCTGCCGATGCAGGGGACACGGGTTCGTGCCCCGGTCCGGGAGGATCCCACGTGCCGCGGAGCGGCTGGGCCCGTGAGCCATGGCCGCTGAGCCTGCGTGTCCGGAGCCTGTGCTCCGCAACGGGAGAGGCCACAACAGTGAGAGGCCCACGTACCGCAAAAAAAAAAAAAAAATGATAGGTCGGGTCTTGGGGCTGCGACACTGACCACATTGCAAGGCATCCTGAGATTTCAGGTCAGGAACTAGTTAGAAGGGCAGGGGGCCGCTTGAAATCTAGGAAGCAGAGTATGGCTCAAGGCTGGAGGCCAGGAAAAGGTCAGGACACAGAAATCCATGCAGGCCACCGTCAGGTGCAAACCTGTGCTCGCGCAGAGATGACCCAGACACTCCTGATTGCTTTGCACTGGGGAGAGACGGCATCAGTCAGGGGTTGCTGAGGCCTTCCTCATGGGCCAGAGCTGGCGCCAGAGGTTCCATCTCTGCCCCAGCTCTGTAAGGAATGGCGTTCGGTGTCCTCTCATCCAAATGTAATGACGTGAGGAACACGAGTGGCCTGGGTTTGTTTGAGAAGAACCAGACCAGACGAGAGCGCTGTGTCATTTTTGTTCTCTTGCTTGGCAGGGCTGTCTGCTCTGCAGATAGGACGTAAGTGCCAGGAGGTTTCACAGGAGCAAACAGGGCTGGAGAGAAGGCGGAGGAGTGTGGGTAGGGAGGGCCCGGCGCTCACCAGGCCAGTGCTTACACAAGGCGGGAGTGACGCACTCTTACTCTGGGGCCTTCATACTCCCCACACCTCCCACCCCACCTCTCCCATGCCCTCCGCCATCTAAACATTTGGAATTCCCTCAAACCTGGCCCACGGCTGGGGTTGAATTGTGTCCCCCCAAAAGACACGTTGAAATCCTATCCCTCAGCACCTCAACACGTGACTTGATTTATGGTACAACCACTATGGAGAATATATGGAGGTTCCTTAAAAAGCTAAAAATAGAAGTACCATATGATCCAGCAATCCCACTACTGGGTATATATCTGGAGAAAACTCTAATTCGAAAAGACACATGCACCCCAGTGTTCATAGCAGCACTATTTACAATAGCCAAGACATGGAAGCACCCTAAATGTCCATCAACAGAGGGATGGATAAAGAAGGTGTAGTTACATATATACAATGGACTATTACTCAGCTATCAAAAAGAATGAAATAATGCCATTTGTAGCAACATGGATAATGCCATTTGTAGCAACATGGATGGACCTAGAGATTATCAGGCTAAGTGAAGTAGGTCAGAGAGAGAAAGACAAATACCATATGATATCATTTATCTGTGGAATCTAAAAAGATAGCACAAATGAGCTTACTTACAGAACAGAAACAGACTCACAGACTTCAAAAACAAACTTCTGGTTACCAAAGGGGAAGGGTGTCGGGGGGAGGGATAAATTAGGAGTTTGGGGTTAAAAGATACACACCATTATATATAAAATAGATAATCAGCAAGGACCTACTGTACAGCACAGGGAACTCTACTCAAGATTCTGTTATAACCTACATGGGAAAAGAATCTGAAAAAGAATGGATATATGTATATGTATAACTGAATCACTTTACAGTATACCTGAAATTAATGCAACATTGTAAATCAACTGTAGCCCAACATGAAATAAAAATTAAATTAAAAACAAACAAAAAAAAAACGTGACTTGATTTAGAAATAGGGTCCTTGCAGGTACAATTAGTTAAGATGCAGTCATACCGGAGTCAGAAGCCCCTAATCCAATAATCCTGGCGTCTTCATAAAATGAGGAGGAGAGACACAGAGACACACACAGGAGGGAGACAGCCAGGTGATTCAATTGAGGCAGAGACTAGAGTTTCACGGCCGCAAGTCAAGAAACACCTGGAGCCGCCGGAAGCTGGAAGACGCAAGAAAGGATCCTCCCCTAGAGACTATGAAGAGAGCGTGGCGCTGAGAACACCTTGATTTCTGACTTCTGGCCTCCAAAATTGTGAGAGAAAAAATTTCTCTTGTTTTAAGCCACCAGGTTTGTGCTATTTTTTATGGCAGCCCTAGGAAATGAATACATCCATGTTCTGTAGTCTATAAATCAAAGTGGGCATAAGCACAGCTGGGTGTTTTGAGCCTGTGGTTTCTCAGATTAAGGCTGGCAGACCATCAATGTCAAAATCATCTAGAGAGTGTATTCTGAATGTGGATTCCTGGGACCATCCCTGCTGCACAGAATCAGAATCCCCGAGGGTCCAGCCCTGGAATAGACATGCATTATAGGCTTTCCAGGTGATTTTTACATACATACATCGTAGTCTGAGAATCCCTTGCTGTGTGCCCCCAAGACCAAGTAAACAGGACCTCTGAGACCAGGGCTGGGGCGTTAGGTACTCTTCAGAGGTCACTCGGTGATCCCACGCGCAGCCACGTTTGGGCGGCGTGCATCAGAGTCCCCTAGAAGGCTCTCTGCAATCCGGATTCCTGGGCCCCAGCCCTGGGGTTTCTGACTCAGGATGTCTGGAGGGAGGCCTGGCAATGGGTGTTTCTACCAAGCTCCCAGGAGATACTGAGGCTGCCGGTTCGAGGACCACCCTTTGAGAACCACTGCGCAGAAAGAGTAGTCTCGCGGCTGTGAGATACTTAACCTACTTACATCATCACAGGATGTACGGAAACGACTCTGAAGTGAGCTAAGCATGAATTTGCAAATTAAATTTCTTAATTGTACTCTTGGTGTCACCCAACAAGGACCAGTATGGCTTGCCAAGATCCTGAGAGGGTGACTGTCCCCATGGCAGGGCCACGTCAGAGTGACTTGGGAGGAAAGGAAATGCTGCTTTATTGCAATTTAAGTACTTGCTGTAAATGCACTTCCTTGAACACTCCCTAGATGCCTCTGTACATGCTGTGGATCCTGCCACTATAAAGCTGGATTCTGGGGCTCCTAGGAGCCAGGACACACACAGGGCTGCAGCAAGAGGGTGGAGGACACCACGGGAGCCGGAACTTTCGTCTCTATGCCCAGGAAGGGGTGGGCACCTGGGCAGGGTCCGCTGTCTACTTGGGGCTGGACTTGGGTTGGAATGGGCGCTCCCTACCCTGGGGTCTGCCTGCCAGTGGGTGGCCTAACCACCACGGAGCCCCCTAAGGACCACCAGCCAAAATGCATGAGCTGCAGTGCCTGAAGTTTCACCTTTGTGCCGGTCCCTGGGCTTCAGCCCCTACTCGGAAGGCGGCATGGTGAGGGAGAAACAGCTTTGTTTTGGGCATCAGTTAAGATTAAGCTTGAGCCCAAGCAACTTCCCTTCCCAGCACATGATTCATCCTCTGGGATCCACAATGTCCTCCTCTGTGATGCGAGCAGGCTACCTGCCTCTCAAGGTCTGGTGAGGATGAAATATGATGGGGATGCATGTGATGTCCCCAGCACAGGGCCCGACACACAGGGGCCTCATGTCCGCCTAGAGGTATTTTAAAGAACTGGTTCACGTGATTGTGAAGCCTGGCCCGTCCAAAATCTGCAGGCCAGGCCAACAGACAGAGACCCAGGGTAGAGCTGATGCTACAGTTTGAATCTAAAGGCAGCCTGGAGGCAGAATGCCCACTTTCTTGGGGGAGGTCAATTTTTTCTCTTAAGACCTTCAGCTGATTTGATGGTGTCCACACACATTATGGAGGGAAATCTGCTTCCTCCCCAGTCTACTGATTTAAATATTAAGCTCACCTTAAAAAAAGCTTTCACTATCTGGAGATTCCTGAAAAAAACTAAAAACAGAGTTACCATATGATCCAGCCGTCCCACTCTTGGGCATGTACCTGGAGAAAACTCTAATTCGAAAAGATACGTGCACCTCAGTGTTCATAGCAGCACTATTCACAATAGCCAAAACATGCAAACAACCTAAATGCCCATCGACAGATGAATGTATAATGAAGATGTGGTACATATATACAATGGAATATTACTCAGCCATAAAAAAAGAATGAAATAATGCCATTTACAGCAACTTGGATGGGCCTAGCATATTTAGTGAATTAAGTCAGACAGAGAAAGACAAATACCATACGTTCACTTATATATGAATGTATAATGAAGATGTGGTACATATATACAATGGAATATTACTCAGCCATAAAAAAAGAATGAAATAATGCCATTTACAGCAACTTGGATGGGCCTAGCATATTTAGTGAATTAAGTCAGACAGAGAAAGACAAATACCATACGTTATCACTTATATGTGGAATCTAAAAAAAGGATACAAATGAACTTATTTACAAAACAGAAATAGACTCACAGACATAGAAAACAAACTTATGGTTACTAAAGGGGAAAGCAGGGGGAGGGATAAATTAGGAGTTTGGGATGAAAATATGCACGCTACTGTATAGCACAGGGAACTATATTCAATGTCTTGTAATAACCTATAATGGAAAATAATCTGAAAAAGAATATATATGTGTATATATATAACATGTATAACTGAATCATTTTGCTGTACACCTGAAACACAACATTGTAAATAAATTACATTTCAATAATTTTTTTTTAAAAAAGTACCTTCACAGCAACATATACACTGGTGTTTGACCAAATGGCTGGGTACTATGCCTAGCCAAGTGGACACATAAATTAACCATCACAGAGACTGAGGGCAGGGCTGGAGAAGACACATAAAGGCTGATGACATAAAGTGATGCTCACTCAGGGATAATGTGCTTCACCTTCATTGCTGGGCACCTGGGGGCTCTGCATCCATCCTCTGGACCAGAGACTGGCAGCCTCTGAGCATGGACTCCCTGTAGGGCAGGTGGGTGGCTGCCTCCCACGGTGGGACTGTCAGTCCCGTGGTTAACAAGGCATCTGGGAGCAGGAAGGATGCCCCTGTCCAGGGCACTATTCTCAGACAGTCACAGCCAGGACCACTTGCGAACCCAACAGAGCCTCCAGGCAGAGGCCAGTAGCCCTTTGGCGGCCCAATGCTATAGAACCACAGAATGTCAGCGCCCAGAGGCCCTGATGGGAAAACTGAGGCCCAGTGGGGAGCAGGGAACAGCTTTTCCAAGGTGATGTCACTAACTGGTTACAAAGCTGGTGTGAGAGGCCAGGCCCCGTGACTACAGCTCCTATACCCGCTGCAGCCACAGGTGGGGAGCCCCCCAAAGGCAGCCACACCTCCTGGGGGAGGGCCTCCCCTGGGGCCTGTCTACATGGGCATCCGTACCAGCTCTAGCTGGTGGTCCAGGATAGATACCTGACCAAAGCCAGGCCAATCAAATTCCCTCTCGGCGGGACTAGAACATAGGCCAAGACACACAGACTGGGAGTCTTGGGGCCGGGTTCCTGAGGGCGGCCGTGCAATGCCATCACGCTGCGGGTCACGCATCACGGCGGTCCTGTCCTCTGCTCCCTGGCCTGTCTGTCCCCTAATTCTGTGGACTCCGGGGAAACACCTCAGGTTCTCTTCCAGAATTTCCTTTGTGCTTAGGGCAGCCGGAAGCCCAGCCCACGTCCCGATGCTGCGTGTGCAGGTGCGGTACCCACAGCCCTGGCCCCTGAGCCACTGAAGGCAGGTGGGCAGACGCGTGCCTCCTCCGTGTGGACGAACCCTGAGTCCCTCAGAGGCAGGGGTAGGGCGTTTGGCAGGGTGTCTGCTCCAGCCCCGAGTCATCTAGTTGGAGGGCGTCCCCAGGGGGCGGGTCAAGCTCCTGAGACCCCAGAGGCTCCCCCTGCAGCCGTTCCACCCTTACCAAGCACCGGGAATGGTAAATCGCAGCCCTGAACCCTCCCCCTGCATTTCCTGGCAGGCAGTCAGCAGCAGAATCACAGATGCTGTGCTCCACAAGCCAAGAGCCATTAACAGCCACCGCGGTAAATAACGGTGACCCTCCGGCCAGCTGTCCTGTCCTGTCCACTTAGAATGCCTATGGCCGGAATGGTACCAACACTTCCAGGATGGGCTGAGCCACAGCCCGGCACCTCTGCATCATTCATTACAGGAAACGAGGATGCAGGTCTCTGGATGTCCCTGGAGAGGTGACTGCAGCCTGGCTGGGCTGCGTGGGGTGACGTGGAGGGACCCCTGAGGGAGCATCTTGGCCACCATCGGTTCTCTGAGAAGCTCAACGACATGAAGCCGCAGCAAATCTTTAGATCATCTGAAAGTCATATTCTGGCCCTAAGGTGCAGGGTTCTGGTGCTGTGGCTTCAGGACAGCCTGAGGGCAGTTCAGCTGCATCAGAGGTTCTGGACTCCAAACAGCTATGCGGACCAGGGTCTGGCTCACCATTTGCTTTGGTCGGTGCAGTTTCATCAGACACAGCCATACCTTCTTGCTTAGGTATTGTCAATGGCTTCTCTGGGCTGCAAGTGCAGAGCTGAGTCGCTGTGACTGGGGACCACGTGGCCCACAAAGCCTAATATATTGACTATCTGACGCTTTCCAGAAAAAGTTTGCTGTCCTCTGGACTAGGGGACAGAACATGGGCTGGGCAGCAGGTCAGCTCCTTCAGGGAACCTTAGCCAAATTAGCCTCACCACGGCCCCAGCTTTCTCAACTGTATAATGGGATCATGATATCCACTTCACCAAGTCATACGTGGGGGGATTAGATGCTGTGATTTCCTGGCACAAGGGACATTCTCAATAGTCATCTTTCCCTCTGCTTGCTACGAAACGGGGCTGCTGATGGTGGCCCGATCCGCTTCAAAAGTGGTTATTAGTTTATCATGGATGTGAAAGTGCTCTGAAAAGTTAAAAGTGTTCTGTAGTTGTAAGACCCCATTACAAGTATTATTCTTGAGATGAGAAGTCTGGAGCTGCACGCCAAGGTGGATCTAAATAGTTCTGTGTCGATTAACATGTCAGTGAGAAACCTGCCCAGCCGCGGGTGTGGACTCGAAGCCCCTTTGTATTACTTGTTCACGTGCATCCTCACGGGGCTTCCTGGAGGCGGCCTGCCTTCCCACCAGGGCTCCAGCCCTTGTGAGCTGCGAGGCCATGGGCATTTCCTTCGCCTCTCCGAGCCTCAGTTTCTCACTTGAAAAACAGTGATGTCAATCACACTTTTCTCAGAGAAGTTCAGTAAGGACATAATAAGATGTAATGACACACAAAGAACTCCAGACAGGAAGTCGTAAAATGTTAGTTATTATTTTCATTGTCATTCTAGCCACAGTTGCAGCGAACAGCTGGCAGAGTGGCAGTGATCTGCACGGGGCCTGAGATGGAGGGAGAGAATGATGAAGAATCCTCCATCCACAAAGGTACGTGGTCCTGATGCGGCCCTTGCAGTGGGTTCGACCCCGGGGGACAGGCGCCATCTCTCCATCTCTGGGTGGACCCCTGAGTGACCTGGGACCCTAAGTGATCCTCCCACACACTAGGGGCGGCCAACACCAGTAAGAGGAGGTGAAAAAGCCTTTACAATCCTGCCCCCATGGAACTGGAGTGGGGAGCCAGGCAGGTTTTAAGTTTTTGCTGGTCGTCGGGGATATTTCTTAATCCCCTGAAACCAACAGTGAAGAACCACAAATTCAGACGGGAACCTCAAGGAGGATTTTTCAGCTTTATAAAAAGACCATAAAATGCCTCGGTGTGAGCCAGGAGGCCTTCCCTCATCCAAAATTGTTCAAGGGTCCCTGATTTGAGTGCCACTGACATGATGCTCTGTCTGATCAAGGTCAGAGGGGCTTCCCCTGCCCCCTCCTGCCTTGGAGGGAAACAGAAACCCAGGAGCTGCGGCCCCAGGGCCACCCAATCCCCGCTTCAGATTCCCAGGGCTCTCCCAGCCTCTCCTGCCTGACTCGTCCCTGGAGAGAAGCCCCCGCCCGCATGGGACAGGCAGTCGCACAGCCCCATTCAGGACAGGGCTGCTCTCCCTGCCAGGACAAGACGTGGGCATGGAGGTGGACCTTCCTATTTCCTCTTTTATTAAAACTGAGGCTTCCTCATGGCACGATCGTGATGGACACACGTCATTTCACATTTGGCAAAACCCACGGAATGTACAACGCCAAGAGTGAACCTAAGGTAAGCCATGGCTTTGGGCTATGATGTTTTTTTGAGGGATGACGGGGGGCAGGGGGGTGTCTAGGAACTTTCTGTAACTTCTTCTTAATTTTGCTGTGAGCCTAAAACTGCTCCAAAAAATAAAGCTTATTGTTTTCTTAAAAAACATCGAAGCTAGAGACAAGCTGACCACAAAATGAAACCAGCAACCCCCTGCCAGGAGGCCGTCCTAGTCGCAGTATTTGGGGACCTCCTCCTCTCGGTGGAGTTCAGTCAACAGCTCAGATGCTCATCTCTTTACAGATAATACGATGGAATTGTGGTTGTTTTTGTTTTTTTAATTAGGAGCCTTTTTCAGAAAGACATCGCCACTTTTTCTGACGTTATTTTCATAAAATAAAGATGGCCTCAAAATATCACAGCATCTTCTTGAGAAATGTCAACAAAATATCTTTCTCAGTGTCTCAGGCATGTTGAGCACAACTGTGCTTGAGAAAAGCGCCAGCGATAACCTTGCGATGTTCCTACAGAGGGCAAAGGTGAACTGCCCCACCAGATGTTCCATTCCGAAGGGAGGATTCTATTCTTTCTTCATCTCTGCTACCGGGGATGGGCCAGCAGGAGTGAGGCAACCCTGCACTTTGCTGAACGAGAAGGCAAAACGACAATTGGAAAAGCCTGGGCATCTGTATTTAAAGTCTGACTGTGTAAACCCATGAACCAGGGTTCTAAGCACTGTGCCTGGGGTGACAGAGGTAGTGAGAGGCTCAGCTGTCACTTACAGCCTGGGGGAGGGGGACAAGAGGAGGGGAGGGGAAGGGGAGAAAGATGGGAGGAAGGACGGGTAAAGAGAAACAGAGGAGGGGGAAGAGAGAGGAAAATTTCTACCAGTGAGATCCCTTCTCTACCGTTTCTCCTGCATTTTAATCAGACTTTTTTGTGTGTGTGGCATTTTCTTTTTCTTTTGGCTGCATTGGGTCTTCGTTGTTGCATGCGGGCTTTCTCTAGTTGCAGGGAGTGGGGGGCTACTCTTTGTTGAGGTGCGTGGCCTTCAGTAGTTGCGGCTCGCGGGCTCGGTAGTTGTGGCTCACGGGCTCAGTAGCTGCGGCTCGCGGGCTCAGTAGCACGGGCTTCAGTAGTTGTGACACATGGGCTCAGTAGTTGTGGCTCACGGGCCCTAGAGTGCAGGCTCAGTAG
>NW_006794028.1:2517819-2539377 GCF_000442215.2 Lipotes vexillifer | reverse complement strand
GGGCTCTAGAGCACAGGCTCAGTAGTTGTGACACACGGGCTTAGTTGCTCCACGGCACGTGGGATCTTCCCGGACCAGGGCTCGAACCCGCGTCCCCTGCACTGGCAGGCGGATTCTGAACCACTGCGCCACCAGGGAAGCCCTTTTTTGGCATTATTAAGGAGAGATTTTTTTTCCCCCCTCTTTCTTTTTGAGGAGGAATATTAGTTTGACTTTTGAAACAGAGAGAAGAAAGCTGACAGTCTCTGAATAAGCTCTTTCCCCCCGGGCACTGGGCAAAGGGAAGAAGGTAAATGATTCTGAGGACACCGGACGGCAAAAGAGAACCCTCTGAGGAGGAAGGCCTGGCAGAGCTGGAGGACAATCGAAGTTCAGTTCAGAGGTGGCTCGGGAGAGAAAGGGCCTTGCCCAGTCTGGTCAATGCATTTAAAAGCATGGCCAGCTCTTGGATGGGGCGCAGACAAATCTGTTTGGTTCGTGGTCTCCTCCCCTCTAGGAAGAAGCTCCTCTAGGAAACCTGTCAAGATGAGAGAGTTTCCTAAGGAATGGACAGAGGCTCCAGGCTGCCCTTCCTCTTGGCATGGCAAGTGCATCCCTTTCACCGGCCCATTTGCTTTCCGTGCCCATCCCTCCATCACCAGCACAGTCAGCATCCTGTTGCCCCGCCCCGAACGCTCTCCCCTTCACCCCCTCTGCCTCAGCAGAGCAGAGCCTGTCCCGCAGGACACCTCCTCCTGTCTTGCCTGGTCCTCCTTTCCATCCTGCCTGCAATCACTCCTGTGCCACCCACCACACTGTTCTTTCCACTTTCCCCCGAACATCAGCAGATAAGAGGTGTGCTGCGTTCCCAACACCCGCTGGTGTGTAGGCGAGAAGGAATATATTAGTATATGCGGCAATCTGTGGTAGAAATATCGAATACTGCCAGAAAAAACAAACAAACAAAAAAAAACGACTGATTAAAGTTCGAAATGTCGTGAGGCCTTAGAAATAAGACAGTCTTTGGGGGCAAAGGCATCAAAAGCAAACTGCAAGGCAGAGAGATACTCCCCAAGGGGCAAAGCTGCCTGCAAACAGCTACGTCAGCTGTGATGGGGACCCGAAGTTTACAGACGTGCAGCGTGAGACCTAGGTCACTGTTCTGATTACCACCTACCTTTTCAGTGTTAGCACACTCGGCACCATATGGAAATCCAAGTAGCACACGGGACACCTCACTCTTAATTAGGAGAAACACGGCCAGAGGAAGCCACCTTCGCACGTCGGGCTCCCAAGAGAATTATGCCACGGGAACCTCAGGCCAGCAGACCTGGCTTGTTACATAGGGCTGTGGCTCCTTATCTCCTGCTATCCCCCCAGCAAGCCGCACAGAGCCGTCATGATCCCTGTGACTTTCCTGCTCTCACGTCCCTGGTCCCTTTCTCTAAGGCCTTGAGGTATGAAGGCTTCAGTAGCTGGAAAGGGCAAGTGAAGAGGAACCCCACGTGAGATGGTCTTTTCCCCTAAGGTCCAGGGCAGGCAGAGGTGGCCTCAGCCGCTAACTCCGAGCATCCTTTTCCTGGATCCATCTCAGCTTTGCTGGCCTTTGGCGGAAGTTGGGGGAAGCGGTTGAGAGGGGAGAGCAGAGGAGTGCCAGGCGAGGGGCGCAAGGAGGTGGCGGCCCTGTCTCACAGGATAGACAGCCTTCTGCCAAAAAGGACGAGGCTCAAGAGGGTGTCGCCCAGGTTCCCCTTCTGACGCTCTGCTCTTCCCCTCCTGGCGTGGATTGCTGTTCTGAGCCCCGAAGCCTGGCTGTGCTCCTGAAAGCCCTGGGTACCCCTCCCCTCTTGGGGGTGTGGTGAGTTGGCAGCAGGGGTGAGCGGGGGTGGGTAGAAGAAAACACCCTGAGCACTCACGGGAGGGAGGGCAGGTGCCAGCGCTCCCAAGCTCCTCTCACTCTGGCAGGTGGCATTTCACTGAATCTACACCTTGGGCCAGGCTGGTCCCCAGGAGCTCTGAGGGCTCTTGGGTTGTCACTGAGCAGGGTTTCAAAGCTTGCCTTCCAGGAATGACAAACCCTGCCCCCAGGGAAAATAAAGTAAAGCGGCAGGTGGGAGCCCCAGACAGCAGGGACAATTAGACAAGGACAGCACCGGGACAGACAGAGCACAGGCACTGTACACACAAGTCCAGGGCGGCAGGGGCTGGGGGGATGCTGGGCCCAGGTACTGATCAGAGTGGTGTTAGCCTGCGATTACTGGGAGGCAGTAAGTGGGTGCGGACAGAGGAGGGCGCACATCAAAGCCTCGGCTCAACGGCAGGTCCAGGCACTTTCCTGGCGGTCCAGTGGTTAAGACTCCACGCTTCCACTGCAGGGGGTGCAGGTTCCATCCCTGGTCAGGGAACTAAGATTCCCGCATGCTGCCAAAACAAAGTGAGGCGCTTTTTTTGGCAGCAAAAAAAGCTTTTTTTTTTCTGTGGCCAAAAAAAAAAAAAGAAACAGAAAAAAACCCCCAGCAAGTCCAGAAAGGATACACAGGTGTCACAGACCAGGAGTTTATGTACAAACCAACGTGTCTGGGTTTGATGGGAAAGCCAGTGATAGTCACTCTAAGTTCCCAGGAAGAGGCAGAATTTGCCAGATGATGGGAAACAGGGTAGCGTAGCACAAAGAGCTCCACCTCTGGAGAAAGACAGCCTCTAAATTTACTATCAGATTGATCTTGGACAAGTTACTTAACACCTCTATCCCTGTTTCTCCATTTGTAAAATCGCGATAAAAATGCTACCTGTTGTGTTACGGCGAGAGAGAGACATGGACATATATATACTAACAAACGTAAGGTAGATAGCCAGTGGGAAGCAGCCGCATGGCACAGGGAAACCGGCTAGGTTCTTTGTGGCTGTCTGGAGGGGTGGGATAGGGAGGGTGGGAGGGAGGGAGACAAAGAGGGAAGAGATATGGGAACATATATATATGTATAACTGACTCACTCTGTTATAAAGCAGAAACTAACACACCATTGTAAAGCAATTATACCCCAATAAAGATGTTAAAAAAAAATAAAAAAAAGAAAAATAAAAAAAAAAAGAAAAAGAAAAATGCTACCTGTTGGGCTTCCCTGGTGGCGCAGTGGTTGAGAGTCCGTCTGCCGACGCGGGGGACACGGGTTCGTGCCCCCGTCTGGGAGGATCCCACATTATGCGGAGCGGCTGGGCCCGTGAGCCATGGCCGCTGAGCCTGTGCGTCCGGAGCCTGTGCTCCGCAACGGGAGAGGCCACAGCAGTGAGAGGCCCGCGTACCGCAAAAAAAAAAAAAAAAAAAAAAAAAATGCTACCTGTCTTGAAGGGCTGCTGTGAGATACTGAATGAATAATTCTCAGCCCAATGGCTGGCACAGAGCAAACAATAAAAAATTAATTGAACAGGAGCTGGTGATTCTTCTTGCCGATCGTAGACTAGATGGTAGAAGTAGGAGGTGAATGTCAAGCACAAGGTCTGGGGCCTGGACCACTGGGGCTACAGAAATGGAGAGAAGCAAGGCGGGAGCCACGAGAGATGGAGGAATAACCTGGAGTTTGACATAAATGCTGATCCACACACAGAGAAAGAATGCCCGTTTGTATATGTCACAGATGTATTTCAGGTTCCATGTATATACCACATAAACTTGGGTTAAAGTTTTATCACTGAGCAGGGAACAGCTGCAGAGAAACCTGGTGAGAAATTCTCGTTAACAAGGAGCTAAGTGCATCTTGATGTTCTTCGTTGGCTGGGACCGGGGAGAAGATTTGGGAATTATTATAAGGAAGACGACCATATGCCCTGGTCCTCCTGGGACAGTCCTGGTCTATGCTATTGTCCTGGTGAATATATTTTTTTTATTTTACATTGGAGTACAGTTGATTTACAATGTTGTGTTAATTTCAGGTGTACAGCAAAGTAACTGTTATGCATATACACGTATCTATTCTTTTTCCAATTGCCCTGGTGAATATTGATGGTGTCTCCTTTGCTCTCTCCTGCATCCTGGTTTGGATGACCCACGTTTAATCTAACTCTAAAGGGAAAGACTACACGTGAAGCCCCCATGCTCGCTCTGGGCAGGATGGAGCTGTGAGCTTCACCTCTGGAGTTGGGGTACCAGCCTCCAAAGCTGCTGTCCCTCCGACTGCCAAAGCTGGAAACAGTCTTGTACCCCGCAATTCCAATCATCAGTGACTACTGTCAGGTCTCTCCGACTTCCCTTCAAAGTATGGGCCTGGGTCCTTCGTGGTTTCTGTATTTGTGTTGGTCTGTCTACTCCAGAACCGTAGGCAGTGGGCAGAGGGGCAGGGGCCATATTTTCAAAGTTGTTATGTATGTATGTATGTATTCTAAAAGATAATCACGTTTGCTTAATGAGGATCCTGAGTTTCCATGGCAATTCTCCTTAGTCCATATGGCATGAGGCTGGGCCCTTGATACAGAAATAGAAGGCTTTATCCTTGAATCTAACTCCTGGTTGATAATAGTGATCTTGGAATTCCTGAGACCCATCCTGGTCTAGAACTTTAAGAGAAATCAGTCCAGACAACAGGGTACGCCCTTGTCACCCTCATGCCCATTTTTGGCCATGACCCTGTATGGCGATTACTGTTAACCTTACCAACCAGACCGTGAGGGCAGATATGTGACTGACTAAAGGAACGAAGGAAGGAATGAATCAGAGGTCTACGAAGTCAATTCTAGAAGGAAAATTCTAGAACTGGACCAAAATCTGCTTAGATAGAAAAGCAGGTCATCAAAGGGGTGAGATGATGCCTAGGGAGAAACGATGGTCCTAGTTTGTAAAGCATATCCGACAATTCCTAAGGTAATGTCATCTTAATGCTTTACTTACTTCTAAAACTTTCTTCTCTCTGTAGATCTGATGGTTCTTCAGTATTGGAAGTACCAGCAGTTCTTTTTATTGGTTGTTTTCCTTGGCAGGGAAGAAGGCTTTTCAGAGACACTGAGACATGCGGGAACCGGGTTCAAGTCTCAGTAGCACTGCTGGGTTAGGGAGTGTGCGCTTTTCAAAGGCATCAGATATATATTGCAAAATTATCTTTCAGGGAGGTTGTGCCAATCTGTAACGGCACAGACAATATATAATTGACAATTTCACACATTCTCAACAACGAGCAATACTATTCTTTTTTTTTTTTTGCCATATGCGGGCCTCTCACTGTCGTGGCCTCTCCCGTTGCGGAGCACAGGCTCCGGACGCGCAGGCTCAGCGGCCACGGCTCACGGGCCCAGCCGCTCCACGGCACGTGGGATCCCCCCGGACCGGGGCACGAACCCGCGTCCCCCGCATCGGCAGGCGGACTCCCAACCACTGCGCCACCAGGGAAGCCCACAATACTATTCTTTTTAATCTTTTCCAATCCAGTATGAAAACATGCAGTCTCTGTTTCTGTTATATTTCTTTGACTTACTGTTAATCTAACATATATTTTAATGTGTTCATTTGGGTTGCTCTTTACCTTATTTAAATACTGTTTTTCATATATTAAGGACAGAAACTTTTTATTGTATAAGAAGTCATTTTTCCAATTTGTTGTGTACCTTTTAATTTTCCCCGTGGTATTCTTCACCAAATGGAAGTTTAAATTTTTAGGTAGATATATTTATCGATGTCATTTTTATTGTTTCTACATTTGATATCATGCTTAGAAAAGTCTTACTTCCCGCAAGAATACACAAATATAAAACTATTTTCTTATAGTAATTTTAGGTTCTCATTTTCACATTTAAAAATTATTCCACCCTCATTCTTTTATTTATTTATTTTTTGGATGTGGTATGAAATAGAGCTCTCGTTCATCTCTGAATAATCCATCCTTTTCTCACCATTTTTTTTCAGTAATTGTTAGCATTTACTTAATTCTTACATGTTCATGAATCCCTTTACTTTCTATTCTTTTCTATTAAAATACGTATGTTCAGACAGCTCCACAATATTTTAATTGCTGTATTTTATAAAGGATATTTAAAAATCTGTTAAGGCAAATATCCCCTTAGTATTTTCCCCTCTCCAAACTTTCCTGATTATCTTCTGTTTTTCTTATCAAGTGAATTTTGATATTTTTCAGGCTCCTACCTAAAAAAATCTCATAATCTATAAATTAAACACTACTTAAATCAGACTAACTTAGGTACGCACAGCCATCTTTATAACATGGAATTTGCCAATGCAAGCATGAGAGAACTTTCTATTTACTCATGTTTTCTTTTATGGTTCTTAGATGTCTTGTTCTTTTATCGTCATAGATCTTACACTCCTCTTGCTAAGTTTATTTTAAACCCTTTACATTTGTGTCTACTTTGAACAGGATTTAAAATTAATGTATCTCGCACTGGTTATTTTTAGTAGGTAGGAAAACATTGACATTTTTTCAAATTTCTTATGTCATCAGCTATATTACTACACTACCTATTATGCTAATAGATTTTAGTTGATTCCCTTGGGTTCCAGGTAGGGTCATTATCACCCACAAATGGTAGTCTTTCAGCTTCCTCTCCAACGCATAGCTCTTACTTCTGTTTTATTTCTGCACTGGCCAGAGGTTTCAGGACAACAGGAAATAAGGACGATCCTAGTGGGCGTGCTTGACTGCTTTTTCTTCAGTAGGAGTAGGAACTTCTCTACCGTTCCCCATAAGGTCCCAGTGTGGTCCTTGGGTCTGAGACACACACATTTTCATTGGATGGAAGAAGTAGCTGTTAATTCCTAGTTTAATGAGAACTGTTTTAGTGAAAATTGGGAATCAGTTCTTATACTGAAAGCATCTAACAAGAGAATCCTATGCATTGTCACTGCTGATACATTAATATAACCATCATGAATAGCTTTCCTAATTATCAAATGATTCCTGCATTTTGGGATTAGCCCTACTCCTTCACGCTACATTACCCTTTTTATTATACTGCTGGGTTGGACTTGCCAGTCTTTTGTTTAGAATTTCCACATCTATCTTTTCCTTTAAATTTTTTTGAAGCATAGCTGATTTACAATGTTGTGTTCATTTCTGCTGTACAGCAGAGTGCTTCAGTTACACATATATATATTCGTTTTCATATTCTTTTCCATTATGGTTTATCACAGAGTACTGAGTATAGT
Organism: Lipotes vexillifer; assembly: GCF_000442215.2. Taxonomy (NCBI): domain Eukaryota; kingdom Metazoa; phylum Chordata; class Mammalia; order Artiodactyla; family Lipotidae; genus Lipotes; species Lipotes vexillifer. The sequence continues at coordinate 2,532,251 of NW_006794028.1, read as the reverse complement.
TCCCTGTGCTTCACAGTAAGTCCTTGTTTATCCATCCTATATATAAAATATTGGGCTGGCCAAAAATTTTCGTTCGGGTTTTCCGTAAGATGTTAAGAAAACCCGAACGAAGTTTTTGGCCAACCCAATAGTTTGCATCTACTAACCCCAAATTCCCAATCCTTCCATCCCCCGTCCTCCTCCCCCTTGGCAACCACAAGTCTGTTCTCTATGTCTGTGAGTCTGTTTCTGTTTCATAGATAAGTTCATTTGTGTCATATTTTAGATTCCACATGTAAGTGACATTATACGGTATTTGTCTTTCTCTTTCTGTCTTACTTCACTTAGTATGATTATCTCTAGGTTTATCCATGTAGCTGCAAATGGCATTATGTCATTCTTTTTTTTTTTTTAATAAATTTATTTATTTTTGGCTGCGTTGAGTCCTTGTTGCTGTGCGCGGGCTTTCTCTAGCTTCGATCAGCGGGGGCTACTCTTCGTTGAGGTGCACAGGCTTCTCATTGCAGCGGTTTCCCTTGTTGTGGAGCACGGGCTCTAGGTGCACAGGCTTCACTAGCCGTGGCACGTAGGCTCAGTAGTTGTGGCTCGCGGGCTCTGGAGCACAGGCTCAGCAGTCGTGGCGCATGGGCTTAGCTGCTCTGTGGCATGTGGGATCGAACCTGTGTCTCCTGCATTGGCAGGTGGATTATTAACCACTGCACCACCAGGGACATCCCACGTCATTCCTTTTTACGGCTGAGTAATATTCCATTGTATATATACCACATCTTCTTTATCCATTCATCTGTCAATGAACATTTAGGTTGTTTCCATGTCTTGGCTATTATAAATAGTGCTGCTATGAACACAGGGATGCCTGTATCTTTTCGAATTACAGTTTTTTTCTGGGTATATGCCCAGGAGTGGGATTGCTGGATCATATGGAGCTCTATTTTTAGTTTCTTGAGAAATCTCCATACTGTTCTCCACAGTGGCTGTATCAATTTACATTCCCACCAACAGTGTAGCAGGGTTCCCTTTTCTCCACACCCTCTCCAGCATTTATTATTGTAGACTTTTTAATAACGGCCATTCTGACTGGTGTGAATCGGCACTGGTGGTATAGTGGTGAGCATAGCTGCCTTCCATGAATGGCGTGAGGTGGTACCTCTTGTTGTTTACATCTATCTTTCTAACAGGTTTGTTTTATGTTTTCTCTCTCAGGCTAGGCTCATCAGGATTGGTGGTGGCTTAGGTAATTGTGCCCTTTCCACTGTCCCAGTCCATTCTAACCCTGGCATTTCCTGCCCCATGAGAAGAGGCCTTGGTCTACAGCTCAGCTGTCTGCAGGAGAAGAGAAGTGACATTCACTGCAAGCCAGCGCCCGTCAGCAGCATTTGCTGCAACTTAGAACCGAGACTTACAGATCCTTGTGTGCCCAGGAAAACTAATTTGGATGAAGCTGGGATTCTAGACCACCTTAGCCACTCAGAAACTGGACTCCTATCCATTACCATCATCTTTCTGACAGTTATTAACACAGTCAAAATCATTACCAAACTCTGTCCAAGCTAAGCACCTCACTGATATTCACGGACTAATTACAGTCAAGAATCTGTCGACTCCTCAAAGTACACGAGCTGCTCAGCTGAATGAGTGTGAAATGCAGACATGCGAATGTTCGATGTTTTCTTGGAGCATCTTCTGGAGCCAGGCAAGCCCCCCAGAGAGCATGCCCAGGCCAGGTCATTAAAGAGGCTGGCAAACCTCTTCACGCCTCCGGGTTTTCTGCGATCAAGAGTGCCTGTTTGGGGGCTTCCCTGGTGGCGCAGTGGTTGAGAGTCCGCCTGCCGATGCAGGGGACGCAGGTTCGTGCCCCGGTCCGGGAAGATCCCACATGCCGCGGAACGGCTGGGCCCGTGAGCCATGGCCGCTGAGCCTGCGCATCCGGAGCCTGTGCTCTGCAATATGAGAGGCCGCAACAGTGAGAGGCCCGCGTACCGCAAAAAAAAAAAAAGAGTGCCTGTTTGACTGCAGCCTTTATTAACTGGAAGCCTGTGTCCACTCAAGGGTCCTGCATGAAGCACTGAAACTTTAATTGGTAGAATTCAATTGAAGAGGGAAGCACTTTGTCATCGCCATGGTGACTGATCCTCTGCTGCAGGCACGGGGACTCCACGATCGAGGCACTCCTGATACAGCAGTGGCTCATGCCCCTTTGTGGGCTGCAGGCTCTCTTGAGCATGTGTTGAAAACCATGGCTCCTGCTGCCTGAAAAGCTGTGCACATGCGCATACACACACGTAAACAGCCGACTAAGACGTTCATGGCATCCTCCAGCCCAGACATGGAACCTTGGTCAGGGGTCTCTAAATCTGGCTGTGCCTCGGATTCACTGCCTGGAGAACTTCTGAAAACACGTAATTTTAGGCCTTACTTCTAAAGAGATGGATGACAACCTCACATGGTGGGAAGATGTGCTCTTGACCCCCTGGTACTCAGGACAAAGCAGGCTGCAGAACGGCATGCAGGCCCAAGGTCCCACGGGTCACTGACTGATCCCCATGTTAGGACCCCCTGCTGCAGGTGCAAAAGGGGTGCAGGGGAGAACTCATTGGACAACCCGATTCAGAGAATCACATACGCTGGTCTGCTCAGGTCTTCATGGGCTATGAAAGAATCCAAGAAATTTTATAGAACTCTATGCTAGCATCTAAGATGTGGTCAATCAACTATGTGGATATGAAGATCTGACCTCTTAAAGTAGACAGAAGGACATGAACGAGGTTTTGGTGGACTGCTAATAAAAAGAAAGGAAATCCTTTTAAACCTTACAATGAAGAATTGACTCGGCATAAGAATGAGAAACTAACAATTTTCAAAATCTGTCAATATCGGTGATAAAACATGCTTCCAATGAAATGACTCCAATTTAAATTCCGAGCAGTTACCTTGGATGTTTTGAGTGTGTTTGTGTTCGTAATTGATAAAGCCTAGGGGTCAGCCAGCTATCTGATTCAACGTGTAAGCTAATAATCAAGCGAATAGCAGTTTTCACTTAGAAAGACAGGGAAATTTATCAAGACCCTTTAAAAGAAGGGGACAAGGAACTAGTCATGACAGAAACCTTTAGTAGACAATCTGTCCCTAAGTAATATTTCTCCCTGAAGTAAAGCTGTCTTAAAGCAAAACCAAATAAAGAAACAAAAACAAGGAAACGAATTCTGCCTGTACCTGCTTATATTGCCCCCTGCTGGATTTCGTCTGTCATTACAGCAGGCAGGGGCCCCTCTAAGCGGTGGATCAGGGCTCTTGGACAGGCTGAAGGAGGCTGGATTAAAACCTTTAGAATACCAAGCACTAAAAATGCTTATAAGGGCATTCTGTGCCCATGTATTAAATAAATTTTGCCGACATGAAAGGAAGTGTAAGGAAATCTGACAAAGATCTGATTTTTAAAATTTTAGTTTTGATGGCTGCTTTGATTTGGGGGCAGCGGGGGGAACAATGTCAAACACCTAATTTGCTCTCCTTGAATTTGCTTCTGGTGCCCCTGCATGACCATGCTTTGTTTTATGCTTTCTCAGTGAAACCCTGATTGTCCAGAAAATGAAATAAAGCCCATTTACTGCCACCCATATTCATTCTCATTGATGGTTTTTATGCTTTTAGTGACAGTAGAGTATGACTGTGATTTCTGATGGCTTCCTCACTATCTGATAGTCCAAGAGAATCCAGGTTCATTCTGTATCTTTCCTGCCCAGACCTGGAATCAGCTATTCCTGCAAGAATCCCTGGTTTCTATTAATGAGTGAGAGATGCTCACTGCTCGTGGGTTTGCCAGTGAACTACTAAGTATCCATATGGATATTGGACAACACATCTGTGAAATACCTCATGAGTTCTTACTGAGACTTCCAAGTCAAGTGCAAGATTCAGGGCTCTTATTTACCATCCCCTGCTGTACCTGATGTCCTTTCTTGCACACACAGAATGTGGGCTTTCGAAGACTACAGGGGATGACAGAATTAAACCACAGCCTATCATAATCACTCACTTGCTTCATCTAACAGTACACACACAACAGTCTCTGAATAACGGTCTGATACGACCTCCCACGTGATTGCTGAAAATACTCAGGTTTTGAATGTGTTCTTCCCAGCCTTCCCCCTTTTCTTAGTTGGGTTCTACCTGCACTGTCAGAGCATCACCCCAACACTCTGAGCTCACCTCAACTTAGATTAACGCTCCACACCAGTCCTTACATCAACGTCTTGCTCGTCATCTGGTTGTCTGAAGCCAGTGTTCTAGAAGATTCCATGGGAAGTGTTCATGGAAACAATGTGCCCTGAGTTCTCTCATGCTGATAAGAGTTTCTGTCCTTTATTCTTGATATAAAACCCTTAGATCACACTTTTTTCTCACTTGAGTAGATAAATATGTTATTCCATTTTCTTCTGGGATTTGCTGAAAAACTGATGATAACCAATTTTTCTTTCCCTCTTACATTATGTATTCTTTGTTTTCTAAGTGCCAAGGGATTTATTTTCTTTGTGTCTAAAATCCAGTTGTTTTATTGATACAAGACAAAGTCTTGGTGTTGGCCATTCTGGGATCATTCTTCTTAGACACACATCATGCTTTTTTCACATGTAGTTTCAATTTTTCTTTATTTTGGGACAGTTTTCTTGAATTATAATTTTCAGTATTTGTTCTGAAATACTTTGTTCCATCGCTTTGGCTTTTCTCTTAAGGAACTCCTGTTAGCCATAAGTTTGATCTTTTTTGTCCACCTTCCATATCTGTAACTTTCAAATTCCTTTCGTCTCTTCATTTCTTTTTTTTTTTTTTTCGGTACGTGGGCCTCTCACTGCTGTGGCCTCTCCCGTTGTGCAGCACAGGCTCCGGACGCGGAGGCTCAGCGGCCATGGCTCACGGGTGCAGCCGCGTGTGGGATCCTCCCGGACCGGGGAACAAACCCATGTCCCCTGCATCGGCAGGCGGACTCTCAACCACTGCGCCACCAGGGAAGCCCTTCATTTCTTTTTGATTGTAACATTTTTCCCTTTTTTACCTTCTATTTCTTTTAAGGCATTGTGTTAGGTTTGTTTGTTCCTGTGTTCCTTCTAGATTGATCTTAATCTCTGAAATGACTTTTCCTTTTATTTCTAATTCTTTCCTGAGTTGTGTGTCACCTCCTTTCTGAGTTTGGCTAATTCTGACTTATGTTATTTCTTTCATATCTTATAGAATTTCCCACTATTTTGAAATTCTAGGTGACATTGTTATTCTGTTTGTGAGTATGTCTTTCCATCATGCTTTTACTGTGTAGGGTTTTTATTCTGCTCCTTAGTCTCTTTTTTCTTATAATAACTCTGTAAGGGATTTGATTATTTTTCTGTTGTTCATTTTGATGTGAAATTTTTTTTTGTTCCCTGAACTTTTTTTAAAATAAATTTATTTACTTTTATTTATTTTAGTTTTGGCTGCGATGGGTCTTCGTTGCTGCATGGGCTTTCTCTAGTTGCGGTGAGCAGGCTTCTCATTGTGGTGGCTTCTCTTGTTGCAGAGCACGGGCTCTAGGTGCGCAGGCTTCAGTGGTTGTGGCTCGCAGGCTTCAGTGGTTGTGGCTCGCGGACTCTAGAGCGTAGGCTCAGTAGTTGTGGCGCACGGGCTTAGCTGCTCCGCAGCATGTGGGATCTTCCCGGGCAAGGGCTCCAACCCATGTCCCCTGCACTGACAGGTGGATTCTTTAACCAGTGCGCCACCAGGGAAGCCCTGTTCCCTGAACTTTTAGAATGAGATGGGATTTGGAAAAGCTTCTCTAGCTCTACAGGGCTTCGTTTTTGTGTGTAGTTTATATATATGGCAACTTGTCTCTGGGTTGTCCTGGCTCTGTCCCCCTCCCCAGCTGTGCTCTGGAATTTCTCTTTTCTTCCTTCCTGTTTGTCCCCATCGTGTTCAATCTTGACCCCTCCCAGCAGCCCCTCCTTGTGAGTTTCATCTCAGGAGGGAGTTGAGGGGGGTCGTCTCCAGCATCCACAGGGGCTCTGGCTCTAGCCCCTTCAGCCTTCCTGGCCCTGGATCCCCTACACTGACTTGGTATCAGAAAAGGCAAAGCCCCATTCAGTGTTAGGGAGGTTCTTAAAATGGCCTGCTCCTTCCAGAGAATACCTGTTGGCTATTTGGAGTCCTCTTGTTCTCGCATTCATCAGCAGCTGCCCATCGCTTCTTTCTTCCCCTCACAGGTGCCAGGACCAGGCAGGACCTGTGGCTCGTTGATCGTCGGTCTCTACCCACCTGTATTCTGGGGTCCTGGGATATCTCTTCATTTCGTTTTGTTACAAATTCCCATGGGCTTTTGTCTTTGCTATCTAGTTATTTTATTTTACTTATTTTAAAAGTTTAATTTAATTTTTATTTTATACTGGAGTCTAGTTGATTTACAGTGTTGTGTTAGTTTCAGGTGTACGGCAAAGTGATTCAGCTAAACAGATACATGTACCCATTCTTTTTCAGATTCTTCTCCCATAGAGGTTACTACAGAATACTGAGCAGAGTTCCCTGTGCTCTACGGTAGGTCCTTGTTGGTTATCTATATCATATATAGTTGTGTGTATGTGTTAATCCCAAACACCTAGCTTATCCCTCCCTACCACCTTTCCCCTCTGGTAGCCATAAGCCTGTTTTCAAAGTCTGTGAGTCTGTTTCTGTTTTGTAAATAAGTTCATTTGTACAATTTTTTTAGATTCCACATATGAGTGATATCATACGGTATTTGTCTTTCTCTTTCTGACTTACTTTCCTTAGTATGATCATCTCTGGGTCCATCCATGTTGCTGCAAATGGCATTATTTCATTCTTTTTTATGGCTGAGTACTATTCCGTTGTATATTTGTACCACATCTTCTTTATCCACTCCTCTGTCAGGCATACAGACAGATAGAAAAACTACACTGTCACTGCCACCATCTTCCTGGAATCTTCTCCACACCTGGCCAACCTTTAGATAATCACTTGCAGATTTCAATGGGATATATTCTGATGAGATTATCCAACAAGGTAAGATATGGGAGGGGAAAAGGATGAAGAAGAAGGTGAACACGCAGCTAGAAAAATAATCTTGGGATCGCATAGAGGTCTTTTAAGTATGCTTAGACAGCACAGAAGTAGACCTGACAAAAATGTATGAGATGGTGGTATAGCACTGTCTGGAGATAAAGAGAAGCCCAGAGAAAGCCACGGTCACCAGTCCTTCCTACCCCACAGTCTGAAAACCAATAGCATCTTTCCCTCCAGCTGGGTCATCAAATAAGGCTAGCCCTTAAGAAACTCAAAGAAAACTGGTTGCTTTATTTACAGTGAGTTTCCATTCATACATATTCTGCCTCAGGAAGTACAGATAATGACCCCTTACGTTTGAGCAAAATTTAAATGCAGACAATTAGCTGAAACTTGAAAGAATAAATCTCGTTCCCTAGACTTTGTGGTTTTGAGTGTTGGGTTTGGGTGAGTAAGATGTTCCAGAGAAAACCTGAATGAACTTCTTGGCCAACCCAATACTGTCAGAGGGTGGTTTCACTTCCAGTTCCATGGGCCATAGGAGGGCCAAAGCCCACCGGGTCAGGATGTGTGGGAAAACCTGGAGGCCCTGGAACGCTTCCATGGCAGAGAATCAGCATTAGGCATCTCTCTGGAGAAAGGCATAAAATGCCACCCACACCACGTGCTTACATTAACCCTGCTGAAAGGATTTGATTTCCAGGTACCATCTGGTCTGCTGGAGATTGGACTGTTCTGGGCAGTGATAATCAATTGTGCATGACCAAAATACAAAGTATTGACTTACTTACACTGTAAATGTTTCTTATAGGAACAATGCAATGACTTCTTATAGGAAAATTCAAAACCATGTATAGTCACCCAAAAAGGCTGCTCCTGATTCCACTGATTTTGGCCAGGGACACCAGGCAGCTCACATTCCTCCTGAAATATCAATCATGAGAACATAGCTCTCTCAGGGTGTTTCTCAAGGGGAGGAAGAAAAGAGCATACGAAATGGATGTCCTGGAATTCACAGGATCAGGGATGCCTTTTTTGGCTTCTTGGAGGAAGTCATCAGGGACAAGCTGATGGACGGGGGTAAACTGTCAGGGAATTCTCAGCATTAAATTACTGTGTGGAAGCCAGTCGTGCAAATGTCACAGTTACAGGATCACGGCCGCTTGGAATATCTCATAACAATCGGTAGGCACATTACCGTGCTCGAAAACCATCACTAAGTCTTTAATGATGCATAACAACTAAAAATGTCAATGCTGTAAAGAAAGATTGAGCGTTCGGATTGGACTTTAAGAAAAAAAGGCTCACAGAAGCTTAGGACTTGAATGTCACTTTGTCCAACTTTTCTTTTTCTTTTCAATTTTTACTGGAGGGTGGTTGACTTACAATGTTGTGTTAGTTTCAGGTGTACAGCAAAGTGAATCAGTTATACATATATATGTATAGCCATTCTTTTCCAGATTCTTTTCCCATATAGGTTATTACATAATATTGAGGAGAGTTCCCTGTGCTATACAGTAGGTCCTTATTATTTACCTACTTTATATATAGTAGTGTGTGTATGTCAATCCCAATCTCCCAATGTATCCCTCCCTGCCACCCACTGGTAACCATAAGTTTGTTTTTTACACCTGTTAAGTCAGAGAGAGAAAGACAAATATCATACGCTATCGCTTACATATGCAATCTAAAAAAAGGGTACAAATGAACTTATCTACAAAACAGAAACAGAGTCACAGGTGCAAGCATTTCTTAAGTCTGCCTTCTAGTAGCGTCAGCTTATTCTTATGATCAGCTACCTTTATTCACTACATATTTGCTGAGGGGTGACCGTGACCAGGCTCTGTGGAAGGCAGTGAGGGACAGAGTGGTGAGTAAGGCAGATGTGGTTGGTTTTTTTTCTTTTTTTTTTTTTGTGGTACGCGTGCCTCTCACCGTTGCGGCCTCTCCCGTTGCGGAGCACAGGCTCCGGACGCGCAGGCTCAGCGGCCATGGCTCACGGGCCCAGCCGCTCCGCGGCACGTGGGATCTTCCCGGACCGGGGCACGAACCCGCGTCCCCTGCATCGGCAGGCGGACTCTCAACCACTGCGCCACCAGGGAAGCCCCAGATGTGGTCCTTGAAGTGACTTGGCTTACGTCTGATGGGGGCAAAAATCACCACGATACGGTGAAGCAAGTGCTAGGATAGAAAGGGGCTGAGGCTGCCGCGGGGGCTCCCAGGAGGGTGGGGACGGGAGGAAATGGTACCCGGCACACGTCTGAAGGGTGAGTACGTGTTATCCTGGGGCTGACAGGATGGAGGCGGGAGCTAGAGAGCAGTGTTTCAGGCAAGGGCTCACCATGGCCGACGGTCTGGGAATTCCCGAGGATTTAGCAAGTGGTTCACTGCGTGGAACTCGGATACAAAGAGGGGTTTCTTCAAAGAAGAGCTGGCGGGTGTAAAGACCCTCGTGGACTGGTTTGGAATTGATCTGAAAGGCATCGTGGGGCCACCGAAGGACAAACAGAGGTGAGGTGAGCTGCTCGTCACGCGGGACCAGCAAAGGGGCAGTGCTGGGCCCAGGACCTGGGTTTCCACCTACACCAGATGCAGCAGGAGACGCACGGAACACCCGAAAGGCTTTAGAAAGGACGTCGCTCAACAGCTTATGATGCTCTGCTATTATCTCGAGTTTCACTTCTTCATTTATTTGAGGCCTTCCTTTGGTAGTACATTATCCAGGAAGAAACCAGGGAGGTGACACCACCAGCATGTCAAACAAGAGGACGCTGACTGTCCTTCTGCCAGGCCCAGCCTCAGCGACTGCCCTGAAAAATGGCTTCTGTGAACCGCACGGCCGCTCCATAATTGAACTGCCACCCCGTGCAAAATGCCCAGTGATAAATTCCATCTAGTCCAATTAATAGCTGCCACATCCCTCGCCATCCTTCCCTCTTTGAAGTCTCAGGATTCCAAGGAGCTTATTACCCTGCAGTGAAACGTTTTGTCGACCCAGGAGAACAGTGATTCCTTGGCAACAACTGCAGGCATAAATCAAATTGCCTTTGGGCAAAACCGACGGGGAAAAAAAGGATGTGAGACAGACCAGGTCAATCTTATGAATCTTAATTTTTAGATAAAGCAAGATGGCTCAGTAATGCTCCCTGAACCCAAAGCAGAGATAAAGGAGGAATGAGTATGCCAACACATCAAATTGTTTCCACTGCTGAATTTCTATTATGAACATCTTACTGAGGGCTCACCTGTCATTTTTCAACTTCTGTATGATTTACTAAAGCCTAAATTCTAGAAAGGATGGGGAAAAGCAGTTCAGTGGAGTGGACTCATTTCGTTCTCACAAGTATTTCTGAGGGCAGTATCTCATTTTTCTTTTTTTTTAATTTTTATTTATCTATCTTTTTATTCATGTATCCTTTTATTCATTGAAAAAAGGATGAATTAATAGAAAAGGGTGACATAAAAGCTGTATGTCCTATACTCACATGGCCTATATGATATTTCTATAGAATAGTACAGAGTGCCTTTACTTGGAGGGCTGGTTTTTTTTAAGGGTAATATACCTATCTTTGGGGAACATACAGCACTGTTTCAGCAAGAATAACAACTATGGTTTGCTGTCCATTTGAGGCTCCTACGTCTTATACAAGAACCTGAATTAGACCCTGAACTGGAATAGATATCAGAGGTGACGTATTACATTTCTCTAAAACTGTCCTAATATCTCAAGGAGGGAAAAATTTGGAACTGTACGTAGCCATGCAGTAACAGTTTTTAGTCTTGTGAAACTTTGAAAAATGGTCCCTCTGGGAATTACATAGGGTTGTTATAAGACACAGAGAACCCATCTGACCCTTGGTACATGGCGCCGTGCAGAAAAAGGGTTAACACAGCAGGCCTGAGACTGCTCTCCTTAGAAAGGCTGGCGTCTGGGGACTCAGATTTCAGAGAAATTACAAACAAGTGGTTTCTACTGAACACCTGCTTTCCTTCTGGGAGTCTGGAATCTTGGTATGTGTCAGGCGAGGGCGCCTACAGGACCAGCCCCCAAGAAAGACCCCGGGCACTGTGTTGCACGAGATTCCCTGGTGGGTGGCATTTCACACGTGTTGTCACGACTTGTCCCTCCAGGACTGAAGCGTGTCCTGTGTGACTCCACGGAGGGAAGCCTCTCAGAAACTTGCAGCCAGTTCCCCTAGATCTCACACCATGTGTTTTTCCCCTTTGCTGATTTTGCTTTGTATCCTTTTGCTGTAAGAAACCTCAGTCCTGTGTACGACCATATGGTGAGTCCTCCTAGGAAATCATGAAATCTTGGGGTGGGCTTGGCAACCCCCAACCTAAGGTGCCCAGTTAATTGAATCCTCTCCAAACAAGCTTCGCTGACACCATCCCATATACTGAAGCAGTCTGTCCATTCGTTCATTCACTCTTCCATGACTACTAAGTGGCGGATGTCGGGCTGGATGCTGGCAACACAGCTTTCCTGGATGTCCGCGGGGCCTGTTCCTCCACCCTAGTCTCTGCTCAAACAGATAGGCCCTCTCTGACCAGCCTTTCTAAAGGGCACTGTCCTCATTCTCTGACTTGGTGCTTCTCACCCTGGCTGCACATTAGAAAATATCACTTCCAGGGTCCATCCCGAAGGTTTTAATCCCCTTGTCCTCAGGCAGGGATCTGGGCATCACTGTTTTCCAAACCTCTCTGGAAGATTCCAGTGTGAAGGCAGGGTTGAGGCTGAGGACCACAGTGCTCTCTCTTTATCCTATTTTATTTTCCTTCATCGTACTTAGTGTTACCTGATAAGTTATATTTATAATTTAAAAATTTTTTGCCTGTCTTCCACACTAGAAAATACTTTTTGTAAGAGTAGAAATTTGGTCTGTTTTTTTTTTTTCACTGCTATTTCCTTGGTGCCTAGAATGGTATCTGTCATCCAGTGGATGCTCAGTAAATAGTTTTCAAATGAAAGAATAAATTAAGAATAAATATCTTAATTTATTAATAATAATAAATATCTTAAAGAATAAATTATCCTCTGGTGTGGCATTCAGAGCTCTCTGTGATCTGAAAGAGCCAGTTTATCCCGCCTTTCTCATTCTCTTCTCTCAAATATACTCCATGTATCATGGGCTATATTGGCTCCCCTCATTTTTCATATTCATCCCGGTCTCTCCACACTGGACCCACCTGGGCACATACCCATCCACCTCCTCCACGAGACAGGAGATCTATCTCCCATGGCTCACTGAGGATGCTGCCTTGTTTCAAAGCAGGGGTCCCGCCTGTGGATTGCACTGAATGTGTTCTGGATCCAGAAAGTCAATGACATTTCAGAGAAAGGATAATTCAGCCACTGGTTTCAGTTAAGCCGCTGAAGGAACAGCTTACCAGAAGAGAAGGTTACAGCCACTATCTTATTCCTAACTTGGAACCCTTATTGATTGCTACAATGCCTGACATCCCTGTCCAGTGCCTGTTTTCTCTTCTGCTACATTCACTCTTTTTTTTTTTTTTCCGGTACGCGGGCCTCTCACTGTTGTGGCCTCTCCCGTTGCGGAGCACAGGCTCCGGACGCGCAGGCTCAGCGGCCATGGTTCACGGGCCCAGCCGCTCGCGGCATGTGGGATCTTCCCGGACCGGGGCACGAACCCGCGTCCCCTGCATCAGCAGGCGGACTCTTAACCACTGTGAGACCAGGGAAGCCCTCCTACATTCAACTCTTGATCAGCTGGGCCAGGTTTGAGACCCTGGGGTAGAAAATGGAAAATTATGAGTCTTCCAAGAGGTCACAGTGGTAGTTCCAACACTAATCCCGTGTCAAATTTTTCTGTGTTTCACGTGCAACAGGGAATCTGAATTCTGAAGAGCTGGGGATCCTTCTGGTGGAGGATGCTTCCTCAGTACAGCTGGTCCTCCAGAGCGTGGAAAATCTTCACTTAGGTCTCCAGATGCCTCTTCAAACGAGTCAAAGGAAAGCTGCCTCAGGAATCTAAGTGACATTTCACTTCTCTGGGTCTCAAAAATTTGTATTGTTTTTCTTGTTGTAGAGTGGATTTGGAGACTTTCATGCTTTCAAAAAAATATGACCTTATTCCAAATTATTCCAGCTATTTTGGGGTGAGTTTTCAGGAAATTAAAAAGGAAGTTGCTATAATTCTTTGAAAAGGCACTCCCAGGAAAAAACTGAAAGAGAGAATACCATGCGCAGACTTACTACATTAAAATTCCAGCTTCGTTACTTACTAGCTTTGGACCCTAGACAAGTTACTTAACCATTCTCTGCCACAGTTTACTCATCTATAAAACAGGCACAATAATAATAGACTACCTCATAGATAGTAAGGAGAGTTAAATGATTACGTACATGTAAAGCACTCCCAACAGTGCCCAGCACAAAGTTAGCACTTAATAGTTGTTGGCTATCACTAGAAATTTAGTGTGGAAAGTAAAACATAAAAGTTCTAAAAGAAATATGTGTGAATAGTCATATAGTATTAGAATGGGATTACCGTTTCTAAGTATGACAAAACAGATTGAAATCATAAACCACAATGAATAAAATTCAAAGACAAATGCAAAGTAAAGAAAAAAATTTGTAGCATAGGATGAGATTCTTAATATGTAAAAAGCTCCAACCTATCAATAATAAAAAAAATTAACACCATGATAAAATGGGCAAAAGATTGAAAACCTTAATTCTTAAATGAAAACTATGGTCAAAACATGCAAAAGTGTCATAAAAAGATAAATATTTGCATCACAACATACAATATTTCCTCTATCAAATCAAACTGCAAAGATCAGATGAAACGTTAATTTACAATGTTGTCAAGAGTGCAAGGAAACTGGCGTGCTCACACACTGCTGTTAGGAATTACAACCTCAGATGCCAACTTGGCCATAAGGCCAAAAACTTTTTAAATCTGCATATTCTTAGAGTCAACAAATCCACTTCCAGAAGAAAGTGTCTTAGGAAAGTAACTATGGATGTATACCAATGTATACTCATCACAGCACTGCTAAGAGCAATGAAACAGTTTAAATAACCTAAATATATAACAAAAGGAGATTGTTTAAATTAGCAATTTATTAGACAGCAATTACAAATGGTGTTGAAGCGGGTTATGCTACAATGTGAGATGTTCAAAACATATTTTTCAGTAATGAACGCAATTAAAAGACAGGATTGCACAACAGCAAATTTTTCTTAAAAAGCATATGCAAGCAGAAAGAAATACTGGAAAAACAAACAGTGGCCCTCTCTGAGCAATGACGTGGTAGGTGCCTTCTTTCTTTTTGTTTGTCTTAAATGTTCTCTAGTGGGCATGAATTAATTTTGCGATAGGCAAAAAGTAACAAGACGCACACCCCCAGAGAGACAGGGAAAG
>NW_006794028.1:2509067-2517809 GCF_000442215.2 Lipotes vexillifer | reverse complement strand
GGAAAGAGAGACAGACAGACAGACAGAGACAGGAAGGCAGCAGGACAGCAGTCCTCTCTGACCCCCACCTTGTTAGATAAAGTAAGTTCACGCTCCACGTGCTCCAAAACCCCTTCCTACTATTTTCCTTCTGACCTCTGTGTTCTGGCAATGTTTGTGATGTTCCCCATCTCAGCTGCTTCTAGGGAAAAAGAACTTGGGGGGCAGCCTCTCCTCTGCCCCACTCCCCCCAGCTGATCCATAATCTAGAATAAACAAAAAAGTTGTTTGCACAAGACAGCCTTACTATTATTACTTAGTATTTGCTAAACATCAACATTGCAGCTCTATTTACAACAGCCCAGAGATGGAAACAACCTAAGTGTCCATCATCGGATGAATGGATAAAGAAGATGTGGCACATATATACAATGGAATATTACTCAGCCATAAAAAGAAACGAAATTGAGCTATTTGTAATGAGGTGGATAGACCTAGAGTCTGTCATACAGAGTGAAGTCAGTCAGAAAGAGAAAGACAGATACCATAGGCTAACAAATATATATGGAATTTAAGGGAAAAAAATGTCATGAAGAACCTAGGGGTAAGACAGGAATAAAGACACAGACCTACTAGAGAATGGACTTGAGGATATGGGGAGGGGTAAGGGTAAGCTGTGACAAAGCACGAGAGAGGCGTGGACATATATACACTACCAAACGTGAGGTAGATAGCTAGTGGGAAGCAGCCGCACAGCACGGGGAGATCAGCTCGGTGCTTTGTGACCACCTGGAGGGGTGGGATAGGGAGGGTGGGAGGGAGGGAGACGCAAGAGGGAGGGGATATGGGAACATATGTATATGTATAACTGATTCACTTTGTTATAAAGCAGAAACTAACACACCATTATAAAGCAATTATACTCCAATAAAGATGTAAAAAAAACAAAAAACAAAAAAACCCAAAAAACAGTTCTTTATAAAAAGAGACAAGCGATCTGTTCTAAATTACGCTGACTAATAAGTGCCTGGCTCTCGGCAACAAGGCCACCTGCCAAATGCTTTCTAGTCTGGGATCTATTAAAAGCTCTTCCTCTCCAGACTCCTCTCTCCAATCAGAAGGAAGACGGCATAGTTGAATCTGTTACAGATTCTAGCTGGGAAATGATGTGCCCGCCAACACGGACGCTGATGGATGTTGGGCTGGATCCCTTCTCTCCACAACCATGAGCTTAGACTGATGTGATGTATGACACTGATAGTTTTCAACCCTAGTTCCAGATCTGGTTTGCTTTTGACCTTGGTTTAATTTATGCATTCTCATGGTGTCCATAAATACTCCATGAGGATGTCAAGCAAGGGAATAGCTGCTGCTGAGACAGGGCGGGGGAGGATGGTTCACGTGCTTGAAGCCAGATAGGTGGTGGGAGCAGCAAACAGCCTTTCTGACTCTCCTACCACAGTAGAAAACCAGAAAGATAGATGTGCAAATAAGACATGCATGAACCGGTTTGCAGGGCAGAAACAGAGACACAGAAGTAGAGAACAGACGTATGGACACGAAGGGGGGAAAGCGGTGGGGATGGGGGTGGTGGTGGGATGAATTGGGAGACTGGGATTGACATGCATACGTTAATATGTATAAATGGATAACTAATAAGAACCTGCTGTATAGAAAAATAAATAAACAAGAGCGAAGCTGTGACAAAAAAACAAAGGACATGAAAATATTCAGTTAACTATTTCCCACAGTTTCTAAAATCTTAAACACATCTTAAAGAGATAGTAGCATTCGAATCCACTTTTTATTTAAGTATAACACCAACGCTGAAAGATGACAAATCCTAAGCATACACATCAAGAGCTAGAAGGACCCCAGAAATTACCTGCCTGGTCCACCTTATCTTCATTCCTTCATCCCGAAATTAACCAATATTCGGACTGCTAACCCTAGAGATTCGTTTTGCCTCTTTTTGAACTATATAAACATAAAATGGTACAGCATGCTTTTGTCTGTGAGATTTTTTGTTTCACGTTTCATTTAACCATGTTTCTTCGTTTTCATGCTGTGTGGTATTCCAGTATATGAACAGACCACAATTTATTTACCCATTAGATTGTTGCTAAACATTTGGGTGGCTTCCATCTTTCAGCTGTCATGAGTACTGCCTTTTACATAGGTTTTTTTGGTCCACTTGCACCTGCATCTCTAGTGGATTAAGCTTCAGAATGGAACTGCTGGGTCATTTGGCATCTTCAACGTTTGTGATACTGTCCCACATTTTTTACAAAGTGACTGTTATCAACTGACACTCCCACCAGCAGTATATGAGTTTCACGTGCTCCACAGGCTTGCCAACACTTGGTATTGAGAATCTTTTAAAATTTAAATTAAATTTTAAATACATGGTAAGATACTTAGAAAAAGGTAATTTAAATGTGTCCTTTAACACAATAGCCAAGACACTGAAGCAAACTAAATGTCCATCGACAGACGAATGGATAAAGAAGATGTGGTAGGTAATATACAATGGAATATTACTCAGCCATAAAAAGAAGGAAATAATGCCATTTGCAGCAAGATGGATAGACTTACAGAGGATCATACTATGTGAAGTAAGTCAGACAGAGAAAGACCAATATCATATGATATCACTTACATGTGGAATCCAAAAAGGAATGATACTAATGAACTTATTTATAAAACAGACTCACAGACTTTGAAAACAAACTTATTGTTACCAAAAGGGAAAGGTGGGGGGGGAGAGGTAAATTAGGAGGTTGGGATTAACATATACGCACTACTATATGTAAAACAGATAACCAACAAGGACCTACGGTAGAGCACAGGGACCTATACTCAATATTCTGTAATAACCTATAAGGGAAAAGAATCTGAAAAATATATATGTATGTATAACTGCATCACTTTGCTGTACACCTGAAACTAACACCACATTGTAAATCGATCATACTCCAATATAAAATAAAAATTAAATTAAATTTTAAAAATTTAAATTATTGAGTGGGTGTGTGTGGATGTGAACTGGTGATCTAGTTGGCAAAATACTCATATTTTTCCGGGTTCTGTGAACCACTCTAGCAAATTAAACCCAAGAGGGGGTCACTGAAACTTCCAATCTATAGCCAGTCAGTCAGAAGCATGGGTGACAACCTGGACTTGTGATTGGTGTCTTCAAGTAGGG
The DNA here is from genome assembly GCF_000442215.2 of Lipotes vexillifer. Taxonomy (NCBI): domain Eukaryota; kingdom Metazoa; phylum Chordata; class Mammalia; order Artiodactyla; family Lipotidae; genus Lipotes; species Lipotes vexillifer. The sequence goes on along the minus strand of NW_006794028.1, from coordinate 2,514,625 downwards.
GGGCTGGGGGCCAGTTTGGTAGGACTGAGCCCTTAACCTGTTGGGTATGATGCTTTCTCCAGGTAGATAGTGTCAGAATTGAGTTCATTGCTTGGTGGTGTGTGAAAAAAAAAACAAAACACTGGATTTGGGTGCAGAATCGCTAGGTGGTATAAGCTGTGTTTTTTAATTATTATTATTATTGAGGTATAGGTTACAATGTCGTGTTAGTTGCAGGTGTACAGCACAGTGATTCAGTTATATATAGTTTTTTTTTAATGGTGAAATCAAATGCAGATTAAATGTTTTTATTTATAAAATAAAAGAAATAAAAATATACATTCTTTTTCAGATTCTTTTCCATTATAGATTATTACAAGACATTGAGTATAGTTCCCTGTGCTGTACAGTAGGTCCTTGTTGTTTACCTATTTTACATATAGCATTGTGTATATGATAAAACCCAACTCCTAATTTATCTCCCCCGCCCCTCTCACTATCCTCTTTGGTAACCCTAGTTTGTTTTCTACATCTGTGAGTCTTTTTCTTATATAAACTGTGATTTTAATACACTGTTATCTGAGAGCAATGACGCCGAACAACTTTTCATACGTTTACTGTCCGTTTAGGTAATTTATTTTGTAAAATGCCTATTCAAGTCTTTTGCCCATTTTAAAAAACCAGGTCGTTTGAATTCTTATCATTAATTTAAAGCATTATTTATATATCGGGGAATTTCTTGTTCAGATGGACACACTGTAAATATATTTTGCAGTTTGTGGTTGGTTTTGCTTAATGGTCGTCAAGTATTTATATTTGGTGACATGAATTTATCACTTTTTTCTTTCATGTTAGTGCTTTTTGTGCCCTTTCTAAGAAATATTACTTCAAGGTAATAAAGATATTTTTCTATCCTTTCTTCTAGAGGTTTTATAGTTTTAGCTTTGTCGTTTAAGCCTAGGATTCATCTAGAAGTAATTTTTGTTTATAGTGAGAGGTACAGGTCAAAGTTTATTTTTCCCCCTCATGGGTATTCCAGTTGTTTCAGCATCGTTTATTGAGAAGACCGTCTTTTTCATATTATCGTGCCATTGGCGTCTTCATGAAAAGTCAAGCAGCTTTGGGGGTTGGCTGTATTTATGACCTCTGTGTTCTTTTCTATTATCTATTTGTTTATCCTGATACCAATTCTATACTCTTAATCAGTGTAGCATCATAATTTTTAGAATCTGGTGGTCTAGTTTTCTAAAGTTGTTCTTTGCTGGTCTAGATTTTCTGCTATAAATTTCATAATGTCTGTCAATTTCTAAAAAGTTCTCAAGGACTTTGACTGAGATTTCACCGACTCTATGAGGCAATTTTGGGGAACCGACATCTTAATGTTGACGTCATAAGAGAAACATGATGTTATCTTTCCATCTATTTAGGTCTTCTCAGCAATGTCTTATGGTTTTCATCAGAAAGTCTTGTACATCTTTTATTTGTTGTATTTATGCCTACGTATTTGGTGGTTTGGGGGTCTGTTGTACTATTACTTTCTTTTAAACTGTGACCACTGGATGGAGGTCCTGGTATATCATTTTGGTTTTGACTTGTATTTCCCTGATGACCAATGAGGTTGGGCACCTTTTCATGTGTATTAACCAATGGAGCTCCTCTTGTAGAGTGCTTGTTGATGTTTTTAGGTCATGTCAACAACGGTCTGCGTTTTTCTTCTTTATTTGAAGGGATTCTTTATATATTCTGAACACAGGCCATTTTTAGGGTATACTTGTTGCAAATATCTTCTTCTGCTCTGTTGCTTACCTCTTTACTCTCCTGATGAGCAACAGTTCAAACCCACCACTTCACTCCGTGTTCAGCTGCAGAAATACTGATGTCTTCCAATGCTGGAGGAAAACATGTTTGTGCTGAATTCACAGCATTTTGGGGACAACTTCAGAGAGTTTTTCAAAAGCAACTTTAACCTCTAATTTTTCCCTTGCACACTGCCTTTGGAACCTTTCCCCTACGTTATGAGTCTACTGAGATGTCCCAGATTTTATAATCAAGCAAAAAAGGTGTGAGGTGCAATCCTTGATCTCCAGACTCTCAAAATTTAGGTAAGGAAACAGATTCCACATTACAGCACCAAGGAACTATTATAATTCCCTGAACATAACCTGCCTTTTCCATACTGTCTTTTCAGAAGTTCCTTCTTTGTCTAGAATGCCCTTTCCACTTGATCGCTACTTATCTTTCAAAATTAAGCTCAAATATCCCCTCTTCTTTGTATATTTCCCCACTGAAGTAGGTTCTCAGCTGTGTCTCCGACACTGCTCTTGTTCATTTACAGTTTTTCTCCAGCTCTCTGCTAAGTCTACCCTGATTCTCATCCCTCATCCCACCATCATCCAAGGTCCTGACTTTCGGAGTCAGCACCTTCCACCCCAGAGACCCCGAGGATGTGCCTCTCCCCTGACTAGCCTCATCCTGGAGAACTCAATCCACAATGACGGCGGCTTTCAGGGCTGGCCTTTCCAATCTCCTTAGCCAGGTGAAGAGAGAGAGTGGAGGGTAGAACATGGCCCTGCTGTGCATTTGCATCCAACGGTTGGAAATGAAATCACGACGCACCCCAGACACAACTGCTCCCTGAAGAGTCAGTTTCTTGAATCTTCTCGCTTTCTTCCTGACTCCTACTGTGTTTCTGAACACACTTCCTTCCTGACCTTTCTAGACCTGACTCTTCTTTATGATCATGATGCCAATTCATTTTCTCCAGTTTTGCTCTCGCCACTTTGAGGAAACAGCTGGCTGGCACTTGCCCTTTGGCTCTGCTGACTTCTGTTAACCATCTTGCCTCTCTGAGCCCTCCTGGGACCCCAACCTGATGTCAGGCCTGCAGAGTGTGCCCTGGTCCTCTGGATGGAGCAATGGACAGATAGTTCTCGAATGCATGTTGTAAATCACCAGGCATAGCTGACTGATGTCCTGTGAGGACCTCAGCCCTAAATGTATGTGTGTGGGGGGTTATGTATGTATACATGATGTTTAAGTATATTTTTATGTTGACACTTCCAGTGCATTCGTAGGCAACATATAATCTTTCCAGATTTATGCTAAAAAGGAACACTGCCATGCTTACTAATCTCTTCTGCTCTAAACCGGTGTTCAATCTATTCCCTTCAAAGACAACCTAGGGCATCATATTTTTAATACTCTGCTTTTACTATGGTAATACTTGTATATCACAACACCTAAGCTATCATCCCCCAAAGGAGGCTTTTAAGTCAGTGTATTTATGATATCGTCTTACTTTTTTAAAAAAAAAATCTCCTTGTTCTACAATTTTTCTTCTACACAGAGCCAGGAACATCTGCTCCTTCAGCTGTACACAAATGACAGGATTATTCAGTCTTCTTGAGTCATACCAGGAGATGGCTTCATATACAAAATATGTCTCAAAGAGTCTCACCATTAGCAGTTACTGGGGCCCCACCAGGAGAGGTGCTGCCCTTGACATTCACAAAGCCAGGGGAGGGCACAGCTGTTCTGTATCAAGATGCGCACAATGGCAAAAGAGAGGCTTCTATAGGAAATGACGTGAAATAAGGTGTGCAGAAATACCTTTAAAACCCTGAAGAGTTATGCAAATATAAAACCTGGCTATTATATAGCTTTGAATCACAGAGAAGTATTCAAGGTTGGTAAGCGAGCACAGAACAAGTGATTAATTCCAATCGGGGGCCCTGAGATGGGGTCATGAAGCCTTCAAAGATGAGCAGGCAGCAATAAAAAGGAACAAAGTATGAATACCCGCAACAACTTGGACGATTCTCCCGGGAATTATGCTGAGAGAAAAAATCCAATCCCAGAAGGTTGCATCTTGTATGGTTCCCTCTATGCAGCATTTTTTTTTTTTTTTTTTTTTTTTTTCTATCTCTGCCTTTTAATTGGGTTGTTTAGACTATATTTAAGCCTCTCCCGTTGCGGAGCACAGGCTCCGGACGCGCAGGCTCAGTGGCCATGGCTCACGGGCCCAGCCACTCCGCGGCACGTGGGATCTTCCCGGACCGGGGCACGAACCTGTGTCCCCTGCATCGGCAGGCGGACTCTCAATCACTGCGCCACCAGGGAAGCCCTGTAACTTCTTTTCTAAGTCTCAAATTATCTCAAAATAATTTGACATGTAAAGTGGGTTTATCTTATTCTCCATCATTTGTACTTCAGAAATGGGTTGTAATTTAGGGCAATAAATTGGAGTCCTCAGCCCTGAGGCAAAACTGAAAGCGAAGCACAGGGTAAACATGGGAGTAGAACAGTCCCAGGGAAAGGCTTTGGGTTGGCAATCAGGAAGCAGCCAGGACTTTTGGTCCTCTGAGCAGCGCATATGTAAGTGCATACAGGGACCAGATGACAAGAGAGACAGAAATGAAAACCACAGATTCCCAAAGCACCTCAAGTGGAGGCTTCTACATAAACAGACATATGGGCAGCAGTGGGCAAAAGGGGCAGAGATATGAAGAAGTAAAGACGGGATGGGTGGTCAGACTAAGAAGTCCTCCCAAAGGCAGAGAGAAACCTTGCACATCAAGGTCCTTCCTGGAGATTCTGACACGCTTCCTTCCTGGGGCAGAAACCAACCTGAGCTCTTAGTCAACTGCAAGCAATAGCAGGAAAGATGAATGTGCTTCTTTGCAGCGAAGGGAAGTCGGGGGACAGAAGCAGAGCCCTTTGCCCTCCTCACATTCATCTGTTCATTTTACAGACTTTATGAATTCTTTTCCAGCAATTTTTATATTGACCCAGTACCAATCTCCTCTTTAAAGATCCTTAAAAAACACACACACACACCGCGACACGTAGATCACATCTTAAAACTACTCATTTCCAAATACTCTTTTAAAACAAGAGAACCATGCTTAAAGACACTCCTTTAGCACCATCTTGTGTCTGCATTTACGTGACAAAAAATTTCTCTTCCCAATTCTCCCCCGAAGGTCCAAGAAAGGACATTCCTTCTCAGGCCAACCTAAAATTCTGCTAGGTGTTTAAATCTCTTGTTCTGGGGCTGAATTTAAAAAAAAAAACAGATTAAAAACAGATTAAAAACAATCAGATCTATATTCTCAATAAACAAGGACATCATTTTCCATGTCAAGTGTACATGAACCCAAGGAGAGATTGATGGTTCTGTACAAAGCAGGATAACAAAACCAAATCAGTCATGACTCACAAATATTTTAACTACCATACAGTATTTTGCAATTCTCCCCTTAAACTAAGAGTCCTGCATTAAAACGGAACGTCTCCTAAATACGTCAGTTTATGATTAAAGAAAGATAAATCAGCCACATTAAATATGTAGTTTTATTCACTTTCCTTTTCTCACATCTAAAGGAGCAAATAAGTAATCTTAAAAAAAAAAGAATTATAAGCCTTTCACAGAAATTCAAATGATTCAAGTGCACATTTTCAAATTTGTTTTTTTCCATACTTAAGCAAAAACTCAGTATATTTCTATCAGCAATGAAGACACATACTATAACCTTCCAGATAACAGTAGAGATCTATTAATGGTATGCAGTGATGTGTTC
>NW_006794028.1:2504704-2509057 GCF_000442215.2 Lipotes vexillifer | reverse complement strand
TTCCTGCTGGTTTGTGAGACCACTGTGTATAGCTTTTCCCAAACACACATTTGGCGACATCACACTGGAAGTTTGAAATCATCTATGGTGGCAGCATTGCCACTACGGAAATTGACGAATGCTACTAAGCAGAGCTCTCCCTCCACTCGGGGAGATCTGGTTGTGAAACATTTACCAGTGCGTCACTGCATAAGGTGGGCAAGAGAACACCCACATCAGCCTGCGTGCTTTGGCGAGAAGTCATCTTACAGGTCACCATGTGCCACGAACTAATAAAGCCAAGGAAAAGAGAAAGACTTCATTTCAGGATATATTATAATCAAACAGTTAAATATCTTTAATCCCAATGATACCCTCCAACACTGTATCTACATATATCAGCTCCCTCCTCCTCTATCATCTTTTCTCAACATTAATCATAAAAGACCATAAATATCAACCTGTAGCAAGTATATTCAGAGCTTTCCCCCAAAATCAAATTTCCTGGAAAGGCAAGCAAAAAGCAAATGTTTAAGGGATCTCCTGAAGGGCTCCGAGGTTTTCACTGGTCCCATCCTAGTTCTTTTGTGTCCTGGGCCTCAGTCCCAGAGCTTATTTTGATGACTATGGCAATTATATCTGCAGCTGGACACAGAGGATACATGTGAGAACCAGCAGAGGCTTATAAGACGTCTTTGCTTCCCCGAGACACTTTATTTTGATATCATCATTCCTGGAACCAGCCATTAAGAAGGCAAGTTATAAATTTCTCCCTAAGACTGGGTAGAATTCCCAAGTAGTACAGTGCAAAGGAGTTGTTGTTTAATGCTGGAGAGGGTGTGGAGAAAAGGGAACCCTCCTACACTGCTGGTGGGAATGTAAATTGGTGAGGCCACTGTGGAGAACAGTATGGAGGTTCCTCAAAAAAACTAAAAACAGAGCTACCATTATGAGCCAGCAATCCCACTCCTGGGCATATACCTGGACAAAACTATAATTCAAACAGATACATGCACCCCAGTGTTCACAGCAGCACTATTCACAATAGCCAAGACATGGAAACAACCTAAATATCCCTCAACAGATGAATGAATGAAGAAGATGTAGTACATAAATACAATGGAATATTACTCGGCCGTAAAAAAGAACTAAAAATAATGCCATTTGCAGAAACATGGATGGACCTAGAGATTATCTTACTAAGTGAAATAAGTCAGAAGGAGAACGACAGGTACCATATGATATCACTTGTATGTGGAATCTAAAATATGACACAAATGAACTTATCTACAAAACAGAAACAGACTCACTGACATAGAGAACAGACTTGTGGTTGCCAAGGGGGAGAGGGGGTGGGGGAGGGATGGATTAGGAGTTTGGGATTAGCAGATGCAAACTATTACATATAGGATGGATAAACAACAAGGTCCTACTGTAGAGCACAGGGAACTATATTCAGTATCCTGTGATAAACCACAATGGAAAAAAATGGAAAAAAAGAAAGTATATATCTATATCTACATATAGATATATAGAGACATATAGATGAATCACTTTGCTGTACAGATGAAATTAATACAGTGTTGTCAATCAACTATACTACAATAAAATAAATTTTTTAAAAAAAGAGTGGCTGTTTGAGATATCTTTTGGAAATAGGGGGTAGAAGATAAATTCTGATATATGATTTTTCTGAGAGAAGAGGGGGAGCAGGGTGTTCTGAGCATTGTTTTTTGTTTTTTTGTTTTTTTTTTTTTTGCGGTACACGGGCCTCTCACTGCTGTGGCCTCTCCCGTTGCGGAGCACAGGCTCCGGACGCGCAGGCTCAGCGGCCATGGCTCACGGGCCCAGCCGCGCCGCGGCATGTGGGATCTTCCCGGACCGGGGCACGAACCCGTGTCCCCTGCATTGGCAGGCGGACTCTCAACCACCGCGCCACCAGGGAAACCCTAAGCACTGCTTTAATGGTAAGAATACATTTCTGTGTGTCTCAGCACAGATTTTACCAGGCAGCCATGGCAAGGATGGGAGCAGACCAGAGGTGCTGCAGAAAGGATGGCCTGCATTGAACTCTCCCCGCTCCACTGCAAGGGTGAGTGACTACCGATTCCCCCAGAATCCTGACAGGGGTTCCACAGGACACAGAGTGACAAGGTCAGCCTCCCCCTAAATGTCTCACTATGTCTTGGAAGACCCATTTTATTGTTTCCTCTATTTTTAAAGAAGAGTCTTTTTTCTCTTTTCTTTTTCAAATGTATTTTATTGAAGTATATTTGATTTACAATGTTGTTAATTTCTGCTGTACAGCAAAGTGACTCAGTTATACATATATATATATATATATATATCCTTTTTCAGATTCTTTTATATTACAGTTCATTACAAGATACTGAATATAGTTCCTTGTGCTATACAGGAGGTCCTTATTGTTTATATATTTTATATATAGTAGTGTGTATCTTTTAATCACAAATTGCTTATTTATCCTGTCCCCTGCTTCTCCCCTTTGGTAACCATGTTTCTTTTTTATGTCTGTGAGTCTGTTTCTGTTTTGTAGATCAGTTCATTTGTGTCCTATTTTAGATTCCACATATAAGTGATATCATATGATATTTGTCTTTCTCTGTCTGACTTACTTCACTTAGTATGATCATCTCTAGGTCCATCCGGGTTGCTGCAATTGGCATTATTTCATTCTTTTTTACAGCTGAGTAATATTCCACTGTATATATGTACCACATCTTCTTTAGCCATTCCTCTGTTGATGGACATTTAGGTTGTTTCCATGTCTTGGCTATTGTAAATAGTGCTGCGATGAACATAGGGGTGCATGTATCTTTTTGATTTAGCATTTCTCTTAAGGCAGGTCTAGTGGTGATGGATTCCTTCAGCTTTTGTTTGAGAAGTCTTTATCCTTTATTTCTGAAAGATAACTGCTGAATAGAGTATTCTTGGTTGCCATCTTTTTCTTTCAGCCCTTTGAAAATATCATCTTCTCAGGTTTCTGCTGAGAAATCTGCTGACAGCCTAGTAGGGGTTTCTTTGTACATTATAATCTTTTCTATTACCGCCTTTAGGGTTCTCTCTTTGTCTTTGATTTTTGACAGTTTTATTATAATGTGTCTTAGAAAAGATTGTTTTGGTTTGAAATAATAGGATTATCTATTAGCTTCATGAACTTGGAACTCCAAACCTGTTCCTGGGTTTGGGAAGCACCCGGCCATTATTTCTTTAAATAAGTGCCCTCTCCCCTTCTCCATCTCTTCTCCTTACGGAATTCCAATGATTTAGTTATTGGTTTTCTTAATATTGTCTCGTAGATCACATAGGCTTTCTTCCCCCCTCTTCATTCTTCTTTCTTCTCAAACAGGGTTATTTCAAAGCTCCCATTCTCTACCTCACTGCCTGTTTTCTTCTATTTAATCTACTGTAATGTTGATTCTTTCTATCGCATTTACCACTTCATTCACTGAATTCTTCAGCTCCGAATCTGTTTGGTTCTTTTTTCTGATTACTGTCTCTTTGTTCAATTTCTCATTTTGATTGTGTATTGTTTTCCTGATTTCACTGACCTGTCTTTCTGTGTTTTCTTGTAGCTCACCGAGTTTCCTGAAGAGAGCTGTTTCAAATTCTTTATTGGGTAAACTGCAGACCTGCATGTCTTTGGGTTCGATTACTGTGATCTTTTGGTGATGTCACATTCCCTTGGTTTTTCATGGTCCTTGGAGCTTTGCGTTGTTGTTTTCATTTTGTTGCTGTTTTTCTTGTCTGCGCCACTTAGCTTGTGGGATCTTAGCTCCCCCACCAGGGCCTGAACCCAGGCCCTGGGCAGTGAGAGCGCCGAGTCCTAGCCACTGGCCCGCCAGGAAAGTCCCCTTGTTTTCATGTTTGGGGTAGCAGTCACGTCGTCTAATTTGTACTAAGTGCCTTCGGGGTAAAATACCTTTTGTCAGCCCTGCTGCAGATTCTGAGGCTTTCTCAGACCGCGTATGCATATACCTGCTCCAAGTTTCCGGTTCCCTCACTGGTAGAATTCGTAAGCTTGAGGGTCTTCTCTCCCTCCTACAATGCACCAGGTGAGCTGCAGACCGCCTTTCCTTTGTCTTCCTGAAGGTGGCGCTGCGACTCAAGTTTGTGGTTTCTCCCTCGCTGGACGACTCCGCCAGCTTTCTGCCTGTGTTCCAGGTCCACCAGGGCTCATTCTTGCCGCTGCCCTGTGGCCCTCACACAGGGAGCCGGGCTGCAAAGTGGGGAGGTGTGGGCTTGGCACATGGTGTGCTGGGGGTGCGCACAGGCCAGCTGGGGAGATCTGTGGGTGAGATGTTCCCCACAGCTCATGAGCTGGCTTCCTGATGGAACCCAGAAGGCTGTCAG
>NW_006794028.1:2460705-2504694 GCF_000442215.2 Lipotes vexillifer | reverse complement strand
CAGCAGGAACCATTTCCTTTATTGCCCTCCAGGAATCTTAAATGCTGCTCTCCCAATGTCCTCCCTCTCCGCAGCCACGGAGCTCCTAATTCAATAGTCTGGATGCTGTGAGACATAGAAATGAGTCCCTCTGGCAGCATCCTGCCAAACTGGGGGAGCTGGGCTTTACTCACTGGCTCTCCCTTCCTCCCACAGGAGAATCACAGGCTGTCTTGTTTATTAGCCCTAAGTGTGCTGTCTTGGGAGGGAGGTGATGCTGGCACATTCACGCTGTGCCCAAACTCCTTTTTTTTTCCTCCAGTGAGGTGCTAGGACTTCTCCTCTGGAAACCTGGGCTTCCACAAAGGCTCACTCGTCCACAGGTGACCGCCCAACTCAGTGCTCTGCAGGCACTCCTGGACCACAGCCCAGAGGGGCCGAAGCTGGTTCACAGTCTCCTGCAGGGACCACAGCCCATAACAAAGTCCATCTGCCCATCACCCAGTGCACTGGTGGGCGAGGCTCGTCCTGGGCCCCTTGGCGTATGTTGCTGGGTCCCACAACTCTCAAACATTTCTGTTTGTGGGATGGACGCCAAACTTTTGCTGCCGAAGGGGGGAAAATTTGGGGTGTCCTATGCCACAGTCATGCTTATGTCACGCCCTGCCCAAGCGTTGTTTTAAATCTGGAATGACACGAACTCCGTAGTCCAGGCTGGTGGTTCATTGGTCAGTGTCACTTTCTCAACATGTAGTCATATTTGTACCAATCTGATTCTTTAAAAAAAAATTTTATTGGAGTATAGTTGATTTACAATGTTGTGTTAGTTTCTGCTGTACAGCAAAGTGAATCGGTTATACATATACATGTATCCTCTCTTTTTTAGATTCTTTTCCCATATAGGCCATTACAGAGTATTGAGTAGAGTTCCCTGTGCTATACAGTAGGTCCTTATTAGTAATCTATTTTATATATAGTGGTGTGTATATGTCAGTCCAAATTTCCCAATTTATCCCTCCCCTGTTTTCCCCATTGGTGAGCATAAGTTTGCTTACCAATGCATCTGTGACTCTCTTTCTGTTTTGTAAATAAGTTAATTTATATCCTTTTTTTAGATTCCACATAGAAGTGATATCATAGGATATTTGTCTGGCTCACTTCACTTAGTATGATAATCTCTAGGTCCATCCATGTTGCTGCAAATGGCATCATTTCACTCTTCTTTTATGGTTGAGCAGTATTCCAGTGTCTGTATTATACCAATCTGAGTCTTAGTCAACACCACACGCTGGTCACCATGCCTACATTTTTTTTTTTTGAGATGTATTGTCTCCCTAGACGTAACGGATTGTACCCTGAGACTGGCACAGCCATGCCCTTAGTCTCTTTCACTTGAACCATTTTGCTCAAAGGAATATATTTACTAGAGGTCATCTTGATGAATTCAGGTGTTCTACCCAAGGGCACCATGGCTACATCATTGATGTGGGCCTCAGCTCAAGGCTGACTTTTAATTGGCCATTGTCATTTGAAAGCCTACTCAGTCTGACCATTTATCCTTTGCATCATTTCATGTTACACGTCCCTGAACTTCTGGGCACTCTATTCCCTTTCAATCCTGTTTGCAGACAGAGCAGTTCATCCTTTTCTTATCGTTTCTTTCTTGTACTTTGCTAACTACACCTAAGAGCAGTGAAAATTTGCTATTAACATTGTTTTCCCACCTTTTCGCCTAAAGCCACAGACACATTAACGACATTATCTGCCTTCCAAGTTACTTCAGGTGAGAACCTGACCTAATTTTTCACCACTGCGCAACACAGGTTGTCATCCTTCCACCTTCTTACAGTTCCCTCTGTATCCACCTCCCAGAACCAACGCCAACGTTGTCGATGTCCGGTGCCAGTTATGGGGGTAGGCAAGGTTACAGCCAAATGTCAGTGGCTAGAAAAAAACCAAGTTACATGTTTCTGGTGGGTCAGCTGTGACTGGGCTCCGTGTTGACTTCATTCTGTAACCTCGGCTGATGGGACTTCTCTCTTCTCTCTCTCTCTCAGCCATGTTGCTGATCTCATGGCTGAGGGAAAGTGACATGGTGGCCCACACGCGTGCTTTCCTCGCTTCTGTTCAGAAGTGACACACATCACTTCTGCTCACACTTCACTGGCTAGAGCAGGTCCACGGCCAAGCTGCCGTCAGTGAGCAGGGAAGTAGGATCCTCTCCCAAAGGAAGGACACTGCATATCTGGAAACAATCATGCAGCCTAGCAGGATGTTTCTGTTAACAAAGAGGGAACAGCTGTTGGGCAAGCAGAATCTGCCCCAGATCGGAGGGTCTTGCCTACACAGAGAACTGGACTCAGTATTTCAGCTTGGATTTGAATCATTCTAAGAGCTATTACTAGAACTTCCCCAAGTGGAAAGTCTGCTGCTATGGTGTCGGACATCCCACGTTGTACCTACACACCTGTGGCCGTGACCCAGCCTGCTGATGCGTGTGAGTAATCGTTCCAGAGCCCATCACTCGGAAGACACGGTCCTTGATAACTTTTGCTTACGTACTACAGCCCTGAAGATCAGGCCACCTCTCCCCCTACCCACAAGCTCTACGATCCTTGGCCTCTGAGGGTGGCCTTGAGGGCCAGATGTAGCTGTGATCAGAGGCAGATGCTCTCAGATGCAGTGCATTTCTCTCACGAATAATAATGAAATCGGATTGCCAAGGCAACATCAGGGAAGCGCTGAGAAGGGGTGGGAGTGAGGAGTTACCAAGGCAGATGAATGTACATCCTTTCCTGCGTCACCTTTCCATGGACACACGGACAGGCAGGCTGAACCTTAATAATGCACCGCTGTCTCTCTCACGTATTAACCAGAAGACTGGGTTACAAATGTTGCCCAGAAAGCTAAATTCATCCTTTGTGCCTTCTCTTCCAACTTCCATGTATTTTATAGTGCGTCTAATCTTACATGTATATGTTGTTTGTTTCTATTTTCCCAAAGCACTTGAATGCATGTATAGAGTGACATGTCACTTTGCACCATGTGGATTTAGGCAGATAACACTGCCATCAGTGAGTTTCCCAGGCTCTGCCCCGTCCACTCTTCCTTCTCTCGCATGTGTCTGGCTTCTCTTTCAGTTACAAGCAAATAAATGGGCTTGTTGAGCCATCTGTGGGTGTTTCCTGCCAAACACTTTTTCAGAAGTTCAGCTGCTGTGGTTTGGAACCTTCGCGTGGAAAGCCGACAGCTGCTTGAGCAGCCTAACTCTTGGGCGTGTTTACTGGGGTGCCTAATTGCAGACGGAATGAGAGGGGACATGGAGGGAGCTGAAGATGTTATGTCACAGGCAGCAGTCACGGCTGGGCCGACATCTTGGGTTTCTGTGTTTTTCACCCCAGTTTGATTCTCACCTCCCAGGCAACGAAACATGTCGGAGCCCAGGCCCTCACTCACTCACTCATCTTTTATCCACCCTGGGGAGGATGTAATGTTCACAGTTTACAGACTAGGAAATTAGCACATGTGCTGAAAGGCTGGATCTTGCACAAGGCTGGATTCTTCTGGAAAAGGCCTTCCATCCCCTTCCCTGCTCAGACAATCCAAGACACATCCCTAACCTTGCTTTTCTGTCTTCTCCCAAACAAGGAATCAAGATAAGAAACAAACAGCAACAATAACGACAAATCTTCCCAAACAAAACTGAGCCAGATAAGAATCTGGGCTGAGATCCTGTTCCCAAGTTTCCAAGAATGCAAGGGCAGATCCGGCCTCAAAACGCAAGCTTTTATATACACACTATTCTATATGAAATAAATAACCAACAGGGAACTCTACTCAAATTCTTGTAATAACCTATAATGAAAGAAAATGTAATGAAAGAATATATATTAATACAACATTATAAACATTATATTAACGCAACATTGTAAATCAACTATATTTCAATAAAATAAAAAAAAAACCTCAAGCTTTTATTCGACAGACAGGGCATCTCTTTTCTGAAGAGCTCCCAGGAAACAGAAGCTATGAGGTTCCTCTTTTCCTCCCACACGAAGAAGGGAAGAGTCATAAATTCATTCTACATAACTATTGGTACAGATACTTTCTTTTTTTTTTTCTTTTTATATCGGAGTATAGTTGATGTACAATATTGTGTTAGTTTCAGGTGTACAGCAAAGTGATTCAATTATACGTGTACACGTACCCATGCTTTTTCAGATTTGGTACTGATGCTTTCTGAAGGGCTGGAAGCTGGACCCAGAAACTTCCACAGCAGTTACGTGTGGCATGGCAGTCCCCACACTCCTCCCGTGAAAAGCCATGTGGGGTTAAGGCATTCTCCTATCTAGTGAGCAGAAGGGGCCTCCTCCAATCTATGTTCTAGGCTTTTTTTGTTTTCTTTTTTTGTTTTTTTGCAGTACGCGGGCCTCTCACTGTTGTGGCCTCTCCCGTTGCGGAGCACAGGCTCCGAACGCGCAGGCTCAGCGGCCACGGCTCACGGGCCCAGCCGCTCCGCGGCACGTGGGATCTTCCCGGACCGGGGCACGAACCCGTGTCCCCAGCATCGGCAGGCGGACTCTCAACCACTACACCACCAGGGAAGCCCTGTTTTAGGCTTCTTGAATCCGAGGCAGAAAATGCATTTGGCCAATTTTAAGTTTATCTAGGTACTGCCACAACAAAAATCAAACGTTTTGCCCAGAGTTAATCGACTCTGAAGGATGAAGAACGTCTGCCATGGTTTGACCGACGGGCCTTCCGATACATTTCTGGAAGGATGTGGAAAGACAACGGGCCCTGATTTGTTTGCTAAATTTTATCACAGTGCTTCCGCCTCCAACCACTGCGCCTGAGAATTCTTGGGCTCAAAATGATCTGGAGGATGGCTATAAGCATCTTCCTGGGCTCAGGAAAATAACCAACACTTATTGAGTACTTACCGTGTGCCAGGAACCATCTGAAGCTTGTATTGTCGTACTTAATCCTCACAACAACCCAGATAAACTCAGTGCAATTCTGCTAAGAACAGAACATGTGGGCTAACTTGCCAAATTAACTATAACTTGTAGAGACTAACAACAGACGTAGTAGGTGAGCAAGTGGCATGACCGGGACATCAGCCAGGTGAGGGTCTATTGTAATGTCTGTGCCATCCAGCTCTCAGCTGCACTGAGGCCAAACCATGACGGCATGTTTCTTGTACACAGGCAATCAACAGGAAGTATTCATTGAATAAGAGTATTTACTGAGTGAGAAAGGGAGGCTGTCTGCCCACATGGAGCTCAGAGTGTGCAAAGGAAGGCACACCCAACTGATGAACGAATGACCATTGCAGGGAGTTGCTGGGAAGTTCCGAGGCTGAGGCTGTCCCAAGGGTACCTGGCTGCCTTGGTGGCTCAGGGATGGATGTCCTCTCTGAGGCCTTCCAGGGCAGGAGGAGTCAGCTCATCTGCGATGGGAAGGTTAGACTAAAAAGCATTCCCAGCAGAGGGCAAGGCATGGGTGGAGACCTTCTGATGGGAAGTTGCTCATGCTCCGGGGACTAAAAGAAGACCCGAGAGGTTGAAGTGTAGTTGGTGAAATGAAGAGGGGTAAGAGGGGAGGCTCAGGAGACTGGGCACCACCAAAGAAGAGCTCTAGAAAACTCTCTGAGGATATGTAACAAAGGGCATGAATAACAGAGTGGCTTAGCTCGGGTCCCTGCCCCATCCTGGCAGTGCCCTTTCTGGCAGAAGTTACATATTCTGGAGGAAGAAACACATCTATAATCCAAGGCACCAATTTTGGGCTCCCTGGGAAGACCGCACTTGACTTTGAGTTCATCGTGTCAGGCAGAGATGAAAGGACCGCCCCTCCTTCCCCCCACTTCTTGTCTCCCTCCCACAGAGTAGGAATGTGCACATGTGTGTCCACACTTTCACTCTATTTATTTCCAAGTTAGAGCACCAAGTTGTTCCAGGACTGTTTGGATTCATTATAACGACAAACAGATTTAGGGAAGATTCTGAACATTTCCTTGAGAAATATATAGAGGGATTGACCAAAATCTCCCAGGGATTCCGAAGGGGAGAACTCACCAATCCTCTTTAATTATCTATTAGGCGACATCAGCTTCCTGGGAGCCCTTTTACCTTTCAGAGTGGGTTTCACACAAAAATACCCCTTGAGGAACAACATACAGAAAATGAGAGGGTACTGTGGGTTCATATACATAATGATATCCATTGTAACTGTTATTGGAGATGTTGCAGCAGAGGCGGAGGGGCTGCTTTCTTTGAGGGGTGCTGCAGGGAGAAGTACCTGAGAAGGTCTGGTTCTTTCCAGGAAGGTTTTATTCGGAACTGTGACCCAAAGGTAACTGTTGTTTAGGGAAAGCTAGCGTGCGATGGTGGTGATAATGTCATTCACTTGTTCTCATTTTGTTTCTTTCTCTTCTTTTGAGTGTTATTTAGCTGTCATGTTTTATGAACACCACAAAACCTAGTTTATATTTACTTAATTAAGAAATAAGATCCACACACCCAATCATTTAAGAATACACTGGGTCTTCATGTCCTACGACTGCTGTGTACTACAGAAAGCAATTGTCATTCAAAGCACACTGATACTCTAAGAACTTTCTTTGTATTAACTCTGTTAGTAGAGTTGTAGGATGCTCTGGGCTGTGAACTTAGCGGCTATTTCTAAATCAGGTTTGTGATAACAAATTCACATCAACTAAAAGGTGCAAAATGTTTCCATTTTACATTCCACTCGGATGTTTCCCTATTCGTTCCTTTGGTCATCCAACAGTTACTGGACATCAGCTTTGTTCCACACACTAGGACTAAATCTACTCCCTCATTACACAGCTAATACTCTCTGAGTATTCATGATGTACCAAGCACGTCTCTAAGTGCTTTACACCCATGAACTCCTTCGTCCTCACCACCTCCCTGTGAGAGTTACTGTTACTATTCCCATTTCACAGATAAGAAGACTGAAGCACAGAGAAGTTGAACAACCTGCCAAATTCCTCCAGTGAGTAAGTGGCAGATCTATCACTGGCCTCCAGGCAGCTGGGCTCCAGGGAAAGCCCTTATCAACTTATGACAACTTGCTTCCCTTCAGAATACCGATTCCCATGTTCTGACACATCAAATCCTCTCTCATTTAAATAAAGTGTGCCTAAGAAATTCATATCGTCTCCAAATCACTAGTACTGACTTATAAGGAGTGCAAGTCACCTGCAGAATAACACACGTCAAGTCACATCACTTCTCTTGGCTTTGAGTCCATCAGTCTTAACTAACTGACACTCTGTTCCCTTTTCACGCCTGCCCTCCCCTCATCCAGCTTGGACCTCACGGCTCGTCTTCATATGCACGTGTTCTTAGATACAGTCCCACCTTCATACTCACCAAGCAAAAGCCCCAATCTGGTTAATCACACAGCACACGGCCATACTGGCTGGTCTGCTTGAAGTGAATGACCATTAACTTCATGTGGGCCCTTGGTGCTTTCCTGCAATCTTGCTATCGTTTCCTAAGCTTAGATGGTTTGCTCCCTTCTCTGGGGGTAATTTCAGGTTCAACAGTAAAATTCATGGAAAATGATAGCAACCTGAAATAGGCGGCACCACTGACAATGTAGGCCTTTCAGGAATGAAGGTTTAAGATATGCCATCAGATAAAACACCCCAGCCAGCCAAGTATCTGGCTGAGGGTAAAGGTCATGACGTACAGTGTGAGCAGGAAGTTGTGACACCAACAATGGCCTTCTGACCAGTTAGTGTAGCAGGTAAACAGGCATGCTCCTTCCCTGTCTCTTTCATGTATGTATGGAGATACATACGGTTACATAAATGTATAGGTGTGTATATCCATGTAGATAGACAGAGTGAAAGAGCTGTTCACCCTCCTGCCATTTTAAGCCATCACTTGCCATACCTGCCCCTTTAGATAAAAATCTACTTCCACCATTGCCACTGGAGCCACCAGAGTCCTTGATGTTGCCGAAAACGCGGCCTCTGTGCACCTGTGTCGGACAAAATCTCAGAGACAGTTCTGGGTGAGGTAGAAAAGAATTGCTTTAGGGCTTCCCTGGTGGCACAGTGGTCAAGAATCCGTCTGCCGATGCAGAAGACACGGGTTCGTGCCCCGGTCCGGGAAGATCCCACATGCCGCGGAGCAACTAAGCCCGTGCGCCACAACTACTGAGCCTGTGCTCTAGAGCCTGCAAGCCACAACTACTGAGGCCCATGTGCCACAACTACTGAGCCCACGTGCCACAACTACTGAAGCCCGCGAGCCACAACTACTGAGCCCACGGACCTAGAGCCCATGCTCCGCAACAAGAGAAGCCACTGCAGTGAAAAGCCTGCACACTGCAACGAAGAGTAGCCCCTGCTGGCCGCAACTCGAGAGAGCCCGTGTGCAGCAACAAAGACCCAATGCAGCCAAAAATAAATAAATTAATTAATTAATTTAAAAAATAGGCTTCTAATAACTTCTCTCAAGTGGAAGTTGCTGCTATTAACAGACAGAACCAAATTCTGGGCAAAGACTCAGCTCTGAGAGGCAAAGGCAAGTTCACACTGCAGGAAATGAGACAGAGGAGACCCCAGCTTGACCAGTCCTCCTGGGAGTCTGACCTGACAGCTGAATGCACATGAATGCAGGTCTGTGCACAGGAAACTCTGCTGCCCCGCCCGCCTGTCGCCTGGGTGGTCCACTGCTTGCACAGAGCTGGTGGAGTGAGCATCGGCCTTAGCTAACATGTTTGCATCTGGCAAAAATATCCCTCAGCTGCAGATACCTCCTCCGGCAGCGTTCCAGTTTTTCTCGCCCTCCTCATCCTGTTTCGATCATCTATCTTGGTACCACGGGCACAGAGGAACTGGCCAGTCCAGAGGGATGAGTGTTTACACCTGCTCAGAACACACGGAAGAGGCCGGCATGTCCTTCATCCTCAGCTGGACGAGTTCTCCCTCTTGAGCCGGGTGGAAGGTGTGCTGGTGAGGCCCAGGGCTGGAGATGGGAGAGCAGACTTCCCACCCTTGTCCCAGGAGTCGGGGAGGCAGATCTGAAAGCCTTGGAGACTCTGCGGCAGTGAGATGGGAGCCGCAGTAGAGGATGGACCTTACCTGACAGCCGCAGTGGTGAGGAAAGGCCTGGGGAACTGGTAGCTGGAGGTAAAACCATGGTCCCGGCAACTCACAATGTTTCTCTTTCTAAGTCCTTAACCAGCCCAATACAGGACCCCCCCAAATCATTCCCGCTGATATTTAAGCAAAGCAGCAGATTGCCACCAGGCTGGGATGGATTTGGCTCTGGCCTCAGAGGACCCGTGACCGCCTATCACGACTTGCTGCAGGAGCTGGGCTCGCTAGGTCATTTCATTGACCTCATAATAATGTGCGCCCACGTCTTATGCCACTGAAATTTCTGGACCCCACAAATGGTGAATCTTGACTCTATTAATTTGTTTTCATTTTAATTTTTCATTCACTGGATTTCCTGAATCAGGAGCACACTTAGCTAAACTCTCATTCATCAAGAGGAACGGTCAATTTTTGGAAGTAAAAAGTTATGTTCGTGGAGAGCTGCAGGAAACAGACTATCATGAAGGTGTGGTCAAGCCAAAAAACCCAGAAGGTTATACCTAGAGTTCTTAAACGTTTATGTTAAATTTACACACTCACCAAAGGAGGACATGGTCTATTTTCTTCACAGCACTCACAGCAGACTTATATATTACGATATGTAAACCTTATTCTAAAACAACAATGAAAGGAGATGTCTATAAAAGCCAATTTTCCATCCTCAAGTCCTGAATCTTCCGAGACCTGAAAATGTAAATGTCGAACCAGAAGCCTATTTCTTTTAATAAGAAGCACATTTTATCAGCGGATCTCATATCCCTTTCACATTCTCCCTTCCCACACACAAGACTGCAAGCACTTGGATCATACAATCAACCCTTTCAAAGACACACACCAAGTGCGCTACTATTCTTCCTCTCATCATAGAAATGCTCCATGTTTTTTGTTGTTTTCAGGTTACTTGAGGCAACCGGCATTGTTTTTCATTGTCTCCTTTTTAAGTTATTCTAAAATAAAATAAAGTAAAATTTGACAAAAATAAAGGCTTCAGTGTTTTGATGCTGAATCTTCTAATATCCTACTCTGGCTTTGAGTGTCTGCTTCCCAAACTGTCAGGGATAAATGCACCAGGATCCTCTAAGAGGAGAAGAAACTTTGGTAATAAATAATCCATGTCCCCAGATACTACAATGCCTAAACTATACATGATTTACCCTGGGATTTGTGTGGACACGGTATTTTAAGACAGTTAAGTCAAACAGTTTTCATGTTTTAACTTGATTTAAGAGCACACATGAAAATCCTATGGAATTAATTATGTAAAATGAATAGAATTAGCCACAGCACCACAATTACACAGAAAGATATTACATGTGATTAAGTGTGTCAGGGTGAGCCATGGGTCCCTGGGGGAGTTATTTGCAGTTTTGTTATGTGACACAACCTGCTGGGGGAAAACATGTAGGACTTACTTATAATCTTGGAGCAGAAGCATGACGACTTTACTGAATCATGGAATATAATAGCTGTAAAAGATCTTAGAAGAACTTTCTAAAACCCCGATAAATAAATGAAAATTAGAACAAGATACTTTTTTTTGATGTTGAATGTTAAACTAACCTCTGAATAAAGCCCTTCTCAGTCTAACACTTGGAGCTCCAAACCCCAACAATTTCCCAGTAAAAAGTCCCACCCAACAACAGAGCACCAGAATATTAATACATGATGGAGACACTGAAAGAAATGAAGGGAGAAACAGACAATCCAACGATAATAGTTGGAGAGCTCAATACCCCACTTTTAATAATAGATACAAAAACTGGGCAAACGAAAAGAAGGAAGCAGAAGAACTGAACTCTGAAAACCAGCTACACCTATGACATCTATAGGATGTCCAACAGTAACACAATACACATTCTTCTCAAGTACACATGGAACATTTCCAGGACAGACCACATGCTAGGCTATAAAATAAATCTTAACAAAGTTTAAAGTACTGAAATAATACAAAGTATATTCTCTAAACACAGTGGAATGAAATTATCAATCAGAAATCAATAACAAAAAATGAACTGGGGAAACTCACAAATAAATGGAAGTTAAAACACTTCTATATAACCATAAGTCAAAGAAGCAATCAAAAGGGAAATCAGAAAATACTTTGAGATGAATGACAATTTTGTAAGACGCAACTTACAATATTGTATAGGATACAGCTAAAGCAGTGTCTAGAAGGAATTTTATAGTTGTAAATGCCTTTGTTAAGGAAGAAGACAGATATCAAATCAGTAACCTAACCTTCCACCATAAGACAGTGGGAAGAGCTGAACGAACTAAACCTGAAACAAACGGAAGGAAGGGAATAAAAAAAAGATGAGAGTGAAATTTAATGATATACAGAACAAAAAAAGATAGAGAAAAATCAATGAAACCAAAAGCTATTTCTCTGAAGAGGCCAACAAAACTGACAAACATTTAGCTAGGCTGTCCAAGAAGAAAAGGAGAGAAAACTCAATTAGTAGAATCAGAAATGAAAGAAGGCACATTACAGATAAACTTACAGGAGAAAAAATCATAAAATATACTATGAACAGTTGTATGTCAATAAATCAGGTAACTTAGTTGAAATGGAAAAATTCCTAGAGAGACAAAAACTACTGAAACTGACTTAAGAGGAAACAGATGATCTGAATAGAACTATAATGAATAAAGAGACTGATAAGTAAAAAGAAACAAAAAACCCTAAAAACTATCCACAAAGAAAAGCTCAGGACCAAATAGCTTAACTGCTGAATTCTACTAAATACAATTATTCACAAATTCTTCCAAATACAGAAGGGGAGGAACACTTCCCAACTCATTCCATGGGGCCAGCATTACCCCCTCATACTAAAACAGGACAAATACATCACAAGACAACTACAGACGAATACTTCTAGTGAAAATGAGTGCAAAAGAGTCACCAAAATACTAGGAAATGAAATTCAGCAGTATATACAGAAAGCATTATATACCATTGCTAAGTGGGATTTAGTCTGGGAATGCAAGGTTAGTTTAATATCAAAAGTAATTACTATAATATACCATATCGATGGAATGAAAAACAAAAACCACATGATCATCTCAATAGGTGAAAAAGAATTCACAAAATCTCATACCTTTTCATGATAAAAGCACTCAGTAGACTAGAAATACAAGGGAACTTCAACATCCTCATAAAGGCACCCATGAAATTCCATAGCTAACATCATATTTAATGGTGAAAAAAATGGATGCTTTCTTGCTATGATCAGACACAGGACACAGACCCAGATCACTCTCACCACTTCTAGTTAACATCGCACTGGAGGTTTTAGCCAAGGCAATTAGGTAAGAAAAAGAAACAAAAGGCATCCATACTGGGGAAGGAAGAAGTAAAACTACCTCCATTCACAGATGATTTGAGCTTGTCTACAGAAAATCCTGAGAAGTCCACCAAAAAATATGGATAATTTAGATAAATGAATTGAGAGATACTCCATGATCGTGGTTAAGAAGACTCAATATTGTCAACATGTCATTCTTCCCAACAATATCTATAGCTTTCATGCAATCCAAATCAAAATCACAGCAAAACTGTTTTGTAGATATGGACAAACTGATTCTAAAGCTTTTATAAAGAGGCAAAAGAGGCAGTAGAGCCAACACAGCACTGAAGGAAAATAACAAAGTCGGAGGTCTGACACTAATTGACTTCAAGAAGTACTATAAAGCTACAGTAATCAAGGTAGTATGGTACCGACAAAAGAATAAATGGATAAATGGAACAGAATAGAGAGCCCAGAAATAGATCCATAAATATCGTCACTAATTTTTTATAAAGGAGCAAAGGCAATAAAATGGAGCAAAGATAGGTTTTTCAACAAACGGTGCTGGAACAACTGGACATCCACATGCAAGAAAATGAATCTAGACATAGACCCTACATCCTTCCCAAAAATAAACTCAAAGTGAATCGTAGACCTAAGTGTAAAATGCAAAACTATAACACTACTAGAAGGTAATATACTAGAAAACTTACATGACTTGATTATGACAATGACTTTTTAGTTACAACACCAAAGGCACAATCCATGAAAAAATATAGTCAATAAGCTGGACTTCATTAAAATTTAAAATTTCTCTGTCAAAGACAATGTCAAGAGAATTAGAAGACAATCCAAGGACTGAGAAGAAATATTTGCAAACGACATATCTGATAAAGGACTGTTACCCAAAATATACAAAAACCTCTTAAAACTCCACAATAAGAAAACAAGCAAAAATGATTAAAAAATGGATCAAAGACCTTAACAGACATCTCACGGAAGAAGATATACAGATGGCAAAGAAACATATGAAAAGATGCTCCACATCATATGTCATCAGGGAAATACAAATTAGAACAACAATGAGATGCCACTGCACACCTATTACAACTGCCAAAATCTCAAACACTGACAAAAGCAAGGGGTGGAGAGCATGCGGAACAACAGGGACTCTCAGTAACTGCTGGTAGGATACAAAATAGTACAGCCACTTATTTTTTAAGGGCAGTGAGAATATTCCATATAATATTATAATTGATGGATATATGCCTTTATACATTTGTCCAAACCCATAGAACATACAACACCAAGCGTGAACCCTAATATAAACTATGGACTTTGGGTGATTATGATCTGCCAATATAGGTTCATCAACTGTAACAAAGGCACCATTCTGGTGAGGGATGTTAATAATGGGAGAGACTGTGAGTGTGGCAGTGGGGCAGGGGTTATATGGGAAACCCCTGAACCTAACTCTCACTTTTGTTGGGAACCTAAAACTGCTGTAAAAAAATTAAGTCCTTAAAAATAAACTATTAGATCTAATAAATTAGTTCAGCAGTTTTGCAGGATATAAGCCCTATACATAAAAATCTTTTTTTTGCACTTGTAATGAATAATCAGAAAATGAAATTAAGAAAACACATCCTGGGCTTCCCTGGTGGCGCAGTGCTTGAGAGTCCGCCTGCCGATGCAGGAGACGCGGGTTCGTGCCCCGTTTCGGGAAGATCCCACATGCCGCGGAGCGGCTGGGCCCGTGAGCCATGGCCACCGAGCCTGCGCGTCCGGAGCCTGTGCTCCACAAATGGGAGAGGCCACAACAGTGAGAGGCCCGCATAACGCAAGAAAAAAAAAAAAAAAAAAAAAAAGAAAACACATCCTTTTGCAATAGCACAAAAAATACTCAGTAATAAATTTAACAAAATACATCCAAAAGTCATATTCTGAAAACTACAAAACACTGTTGAAAGAAATTCAAGAACATCTAAATAGAAAGACATCCCATGTTCCTGGATCAGAAATCTTAATATCGTTAAACGGCAATATTCCCGAAATGGATCCACGTATTCAATGTAATTCCTATAGTAATCCCTGCTGACCTCTTTACAGATACTGACAAACTGATTATAAAATTCAGATTGAATAGCAGGAACCCAAATGCTCAAAATAATCTTCAAAAGGAAGAACAAAATTTTAAAAGTCAGACTTCCTGATTTCAGAGGTTACTACGAAGAAACTATCACCAAGACATCATGGTAATGGCATTACAAAAAACATATCAATCAAGGGAATAGAATCAATGGGACTTCCCTGGCGGTCCAGTGGTTGACTCCGCGCTTCCAATGCAGGGGGCACTGGTTCGAACCCTGGTCGGGGAACTAAGATCCCACATGCCGTGCAGGGTGGCCAAAAAAAAAAGGAATAGAATTGGGAGTCCAGACATAAACCCATACATCTATGATTAACTGCTTTTCAACAAGTGTGCCAAAACCATCCAACAGAGAAAGAACAGTCTTTTCAACAAAAGGTACCAGGATAACTGGATATCCACATGAAAAAGGATGACACTGGACCCTTACCTCACACCATATATGATATTAAATCAAAATGGATCAAAGAGGGGCTTCCCTGGTGGCACAGTGGTTGAGAGTCCGCCTGCCGATGCAGGGGACGTGGGTTCGTACCCCGGTCCAGGAAGATCCCACATGCCACGGAGCGGCTGGGCCCGTGAGCCATGGCCGCTGAGCCTGCGCGTCCGGAGCCTGTGCTCCGCAACGGGAGAGGCCACAGCAGTGAGGGGCCCGCGTACCGCAAAAAAAAAAAAAAAAGGGATCAAAGACCAAAATATAAGATCTAAAACTATAAAACTTTTAAAAGAAAACATAGGAATAAATCTTCATGACTCTGAATTTGGCAAAGGATTCTTAGATTTGACACCAAAAGCATGAGCAGCAAAAGAAAAAACATAAATTGGATGAAACTTAAAAACATTATGCTAAGTGAAAGAAGTCACTCATAAAACATCACTTATTACTTGATTCCATTTAAATGAAACTTCCACAACAGTCAAATCTATAGAGACAGAAAATAGATTAGTGGTTGCTTAGTGCTGGTAGATGGAGTGGGGAAGAGGGTAAGGCTAAAGGGTACAGTGTTCTTTCTGAGGTCATGAAAATGTTCTAAAATGGACTGTAGTGATGGTTGCATATATCTGTGAATGTGCGAAAAACTACTGCACTGTACACTTTGAATGGCAAATTGTATGTGTGAATTTTATCTCAAAAACTGTTAAAAAAAAAACCCAGATGTTTCAAGAAACAGAAAATTTTAAAAATTAATTGTGATCAATGTGCTCAAAGAGATTTAATAAACTCTGGGGATTCATAAATATTATATATCTGTTAAATAAGAATATAGTATAATAAAAGAGAATGAACAAAAAAGTTTTTAAAAATAAATAAAATGAATCAATAAAGTGGAGAATAAATTAATACTTAGAGTCTTGAGCAAAACACACGGGAAAGAAAAACATAAAAAAAAATAATAAAAGAGATACATGAATCAATTCAGGAGACCCAATTTTGAACTAATAGGGTTAAAGAGTGAAAGAACAGAGGAAATAGAGGGGAGAAAGAAAAAAAGAAGAACATTTTCCCCAGAGCTAAAGTACACAGCCTTTCAGAGTAACAGGCTCACTGAATTCCTAGCACAAAGAATTCAAAGAAATAAACAAAACAAAACTCAAAAGACAAAACCTCTAAGTCTACGTAACCTTATAAATGTCAGGAGAAAGATCCTAAAAAGCTGCCACAGAGATTAAAAAAAAAAAAAAAAAGTCACTTCAGAAGGAGACATATCATCCTGGAATCTACAGTACTGAACGACAGACGAAAAATGGACAACTTCCTTCAAAGTCTGAAGAAAAATAATTTTCTAACCTAAATTCTATATCCAAAATATCTGTTAATGTAAAATAAAAAAATATATATTTTTAGACAAGAAAAATCTGTGTTTTCTTTCTGGCATCTGAGACATGACCCTTTGCAGCTTTGCTTTGATCCATCTCCATGTGGGTCTGTTCACTACTTAGGGTGCACTTCCAATCTGAGAACTCCTCTGTCTTCAACTCTGAACAACTCTCAGCTATTTTCTCTTTAAACATTGTTCCTTTGGTATTCCCTTTAGTCTATTCTTCTGGAACTTCTGTTATAATTGAATGGTGAATTTTCTCCTCGATCTGTTCTCCTTGTCTTTTAACTACTATTTCTAGTTTTTTAAAATGTTTATTTTCTCTTTTTGTTGCTTTTCAGGTGAATTCCTCAGTACTACCTTCATATTACTAATCATCTTCAGTTGTATCTAGTTGAGAGAGAACTTCTCATCTATACCATTTACCTATCGCAATGACAAAATTTTTCTTTTCTAAAATTTATAATTAGATATCTACCTGTTCTTATTTTCTCTCTTCCTATTTTCCCTATAATTTCTTGGGCTTTTTATTTTTTTAATAAATTTGTTTATTTTATTTATTTTTGGCTGTGTTGGGTCTTCTTGCTGAGTGCAGGCTTTCTCTAGTTGCAGCGAGCGGGCTTCTCGTTGCGGTGGCTTCTCTTGTTGCAGAGCATGGGCTCTAGGTGCATGACTTTCAGTAGTTGTGGCATGCGGGCTTCAGTAGTTGTGGCACACGGGCTTAGTTGCTCTGTGGCACATGGGATCTTCCTGGACCAGGGCTCGAACCCGTGTCCCCTGGATTGGCAGGCAGATTCTTAACCACTGCGCCACCAAGGAAGCCCTCTTGTGCTTTTTAGATGGAGCTTCTGTCTTTATCTTTAGCAGCTTTAAATTTATTTTAAAGTCTTTGTCTTTCTGCTCTAGAAAATTAATGCCATCTGGAGTGAATTCATATTCTTATCGCTGTCTTTGCTATTGTACCATTAGACTTGCCCATGTATTTTGCTCTTTCAGTTGGCATGTCAACTTAGAAAGGGAGGGGTTTTCCCTTGTTTGTTTGTTTAGTTTTTGCACTATTTTCACTCTTTCTTCTTTCCTGTATTTTAGTGAGATGTTCTGTGTGGCCCTTTGGCATTCAATCCATAATCAGATCTTATCATGACTTTTCAGAGTTTTCTGCTCCAGTGTATTACCAGCCAACATGTGGCCTGATGCAGCTCCTTGTCAGGAGATTAAGTATCTGACCACCACCCCTCCCAGCCGCTGGCCCGCACATTTTCTGACACAGCTTTTGGCAATAAGTTTACTACCTTGTTTTTCCTTTCATGGGCAAGGGGCTGAACCTCCTCCACCCCAGTATCTTGCTTCTTTTCTTTTTCCAGATTTACTGAGATAGAATTGACATACAGTATTGTGTGAGTTTAAGGTGTACAATGTGGCGATCTGATACACTGATGTACTACAATACGATTACCACCATCGTGTTAGCTAACACCTTCAACACTTTACATAATTACCATTTCTTTTCCATGGTGAGATTTAAGCTCTACTCTCTTAGCACCTTTCAAGTATTTAACACAACATTGTTAACTACAATCACAATGCTGTGTGTTAGATCCCCAGAACTTATTTATCTCACAGCTGGAAGTCTGTACTCACTGATCAACATCTCCCCATTTTCCTCACCCCCAACCTCTGGTACCTACCATTCTGTTTCAATGAGCTCACTATACACACACACACATATATACACACATACACTACAACATCATATACATACATACATATACATTATATTTTCGATGAGCTCACTATACACACACACACATATATACACACATACACTACAACATCATATACATACATACATATACATTATATATATATATATATATATATATATAAAATATCTTCTTTACCTAGGCTCTGGCTTTAAGCTGTAAGCCTTACTCTTTTCTTCCTTATTGAGCAAAACAGTTTCTTCTTCCTCACCCCGCAAAAGCCAAGATCCCTCTCTCACTGCCCGCCCTGGGTCCTGCACTGGGCTCTGTGCACCGTGTACCTGTGGCATCAGTTCCACCCATCACCTTGAGTTTCCATTCCATTTCTGGACCACAGAGCTGTTTAGCACATTCTGAGCGCAATCTTCCTATTTCAGCCAGCTCTTTCCAGTTTCAGCTATTGCTGGCATGACTTTGGAGCAAAGGAATGTTCTGTAGCTGGGTCTTCATTTATGAAGGTCACTGAATGAGAACAGTGAGGTCAATGGCATCGAAAGGAAAGTTTACGTCACTCACAGTCCCCTTGGCACGGGAGGAACTGGTTACCAGGCAGGACCATGGGAGGGCACCAGGTTTTGGTCAGGAAGCAGAAGCAGGAGTGAGCGACTGGTTTAGGCAGAGCCTTTACTGGGGTCTCTGTGGGAAAGGCAGGGCAGGGCAGAGTAAATGGTTTAGGACTGGCTCATTTGAACAATTTTGAAGGCTCTAAGCTCTGGGGGGTGTCCTCAGTTGCCTGGTCCCTGGTCCAGGGATGATTAAGAACAGTTGACGCCTCTATTCACAGTAGTGACAACTTAGGTGTCCATCGGCAGAGGAATGGACAAAGAAGGTGCGGTACGTATACACAATGGAGTACTACTCAGCCATCAAAAAGAACGAAATAATGCCATCTGCAGCAACATGGATGCACCTAGAGATGATCATACTAAGTGAAGTCAGTCAGAAAGAGAAAGACAAATATCATATGATATCACTTATATGTGGAATCTAAAATAGGACACAAAAAAACTTATCTACAAAACAGAAACAGACTCACAGAGACAGAGAACAGACTTGTGGTTGCCAGGAGGGAGGGGCACGGGGAAGGGATGCACTGGGAGTTTGGGGTTAGCAGGTGCAAACTATTGTATATAGGATGGATAAACAACAAGGTCCTACTGGATAACACAGGGAACTAGATTCAATATTCTGTGATAAACCATAATGGAAAAGAATATATATATGTATAACGGAATCACTGTGCTGTACAGCAGAAATGAACACAACCTTGTAAATCAACTGTACTGCAATAAAATACATTAAAAACAAATAAATAAAAGAACAGTGCCTCTTCTGGTGTTGGCACCAGGTAGAGGAGGTGTGACTCTGGACTGGTGAGTCTGCAGACCAAGGACCCGCTGGGGCTGAGCCCTCAGCAATCTCTCAAGACTGGCTGGCCAGTCTCTGCCCAGCCAGAAAGTTTTTTTGTTTTTGTTTTTGTTTTTTGTCTGTGTTGGGTCTTCATTGCAGTGCGTGGGCTTCCCATTGCGGTGGCTTCTCTTGTTGCGGACCACAGGCTCTAGGTGCGCAGGCTTCAGTAGTTGTGGCACGTGGGCTCAGTAGTTGAGCCTCGTGGGCTCTAGAACACACGCTCAGTAGTTGTGGCACACGGGCTTAGTTGCTCCGCGGCATGTGGGATCTTCCGGAGCCAGGGCTCGAACCCGTGTCCCTGAATTGGCAGGCAGATTCTTAACCACTGCGCCCAGAAAGGTTTTTAACCACGGAAGCCCCCAGAAAGGTTTTTTAAGATGTCAAAACATCATAAAGGAAACAGAAACATGATTAATATAGGAAGTGTTTCAAAGCATGAACTCACAGATTTGTCCTGGCCAAAATTCTGTTTCTCAAATAATCAGCCTTAGATCATCTGTTGTTCCTTCAATTTGAAAGATGGGCATCCAATTCATTTATAGTTCCCCTTTCTTCTTTCAATGTATATATGTGTGTATATATATATGTACATAAATTATTTATACATATATATAAATAATGATTTCTTCATTAATTTTAAATAACGTACCCACACTTACATTTGATCCCATCAGTTTTCAGTACCTCTGATTTCCTGATTCCTACCATGTAGGATGAGGACATTCAAGCCCCTATCCTTTGCTCCCTCTTTCCCAACCCCCAGTGTCAGACCACACTTGTACTATTAACATGTCAAGTCTAGTGACATTTACATTCTGACCTGCAAGTACAACCATGCCTTTCTAGCTCTTTGTACACACTGATGTAACATGTCAAGTCTAGTGACATTTACATTCTGACCTGCAAGTACAGCCATGCCTTTCTAGCTCTTTGTACACACTGATGCTAAAAGCTGAGAATAAAGAAAGAGAAAAATCTATTGCAGCAATAACAACATTATGATTCAGTTCATGGCCAAAGAAGTGCTTAACGTTTTCAAAATATGTAGAAGCATATTTTTATAATCTCAGGGGACAGAATTATTTCTTAGACAAGAAACATGTATTGATAAACCACAAATGAAAGTATTCATAAATGTGAATGTACACAAATAAAAAAGACCCTACAGGGCTTCCCTGGTGGCTCAGTGGTTGAGAGTCCGCCTGCCAATGCAGGTGACGCGGGTTCGTGCCCCGGTCCGGGAAGATCCCACATGCCGCGGAGCAGCTGGGCCCCTGAGCCATGGCCGCTGAGCCTGCGCGTCCGGAGCCTGTGCTCCGCAACAGGAGAGGCCACAGCAGTGAGAGGCCCGCAGTCAAGGTGGACACGCATGTCCGTAAAGATGACGGCTTGAGCTCAGAGCGCACTGACCAGCACCCCTTCCCGTGCATCATGAGAAGCAGTGACCAAGGAAGGGTCTAGGAGGTTTTGCTTTGTCTTTAGTATGCAGCATCTAAAGAACGACTTCCAGGGTAGGAGATAAACTAAGGGAAGGTAGTTTCACGGAAGTCTCCCAAAAAGGTGGAGACAAAGGCTCTATTTGGGCAAAGGTGAAAGGACCACGCCTATGCTGCGGCCAGGTTAGATGAAAAAATGAAGAAAAGAATTTCTACATATGGAATCATAAGTAAATACTTTTTGAGGAAAAAGGATCATTCAGTGGGCGATCCAGGGGTGTAACAGTTTCCTAGGACTGTCATGACAAATTACCACTAATTAGGTAGCTTAAAATAACAGAAATTATTCTCTTAAGTTCCAGAGGTGAAAAGTCCCAAATCCAGGTGTCAGCAAGGTTGGTTCCTTCTGGAGGTTCCGAGGGAGAATCCGTTCCACCCTCTCCCAGCTTCTATTGTTGACAGCATTCCTTGGCTTATAGCTGCATCACTTCAATCTCTGGCTCCTTTGTCCCCTGACCGTCTTCTCTTTTCCTATAAGGACACTAGTAGTCATTGAACATACGGTCCACACTAAATCCAGGATGATTTCATCTCAAGATCCTTAATTAACTATATCTGCAGAGACGGTATTTCCAAATAAGATCACATTCTGAGATTCCAAGTAGATATGAGTTTGGGGGTATAGTATTCAATCTACTCTAAGGAGCCAGGCAAAATAAAAGTGTTAAAGGCACATGCGCACTGAATCCAATTCTTGTCGCCAGTGAAGGGAAACTGATTAAAGATAGGCCATTTGAGAGAACTCTGTATTAACAACACTCACCGCAGGGAAAGTCCTTTAACTCCTCCAAAGCAAAAAAAAAAAATTCTCCTTTTTTCAGTCTACTCATCATCCCATCCAAGGATCTACTCATCAATATGATTACTGAACACCTGTATTTTTTGCACTGTGCTGGGTATGATGTACTTATACCGGAAACTGAGGCTTCACAGGAATCATTTAGTTGTAACAGAATATAACCTCATTCACCTTCAGATAAGCTGTAATGCTGCTTCGGTTTGCAAACAAAACTTCTGCTATAAAATGGGCACAGGACTAGAAGAGCATTTACAAGAATAACTGTAAAACATGCTACAGTTTTGCTACTGTCATTTAAATCTTGTGTGTGTGTGTGCGTGTGTGTGTGTGTGTGTGTGTGTGTGTGTAGACAGATGATAGATAGATAGATATAGATAGATAGATAGATAGTTAGGCAGATAGACAGACTGGATGGATAGCTCAATACATGCTTTCAAATCTCATTTTCTCTTCCTGGACAAGCAAGATTACATTGCACCTTCAGTCTCCTTTGCAGTTAAGCTGGGAGCATGTTACTGGATTCTGGCCAGTGAAATTAGGTGACAGGGATGTATGCCATTTCAAGGTCTGGAAAAATATTCTTCTTTCCCTTCCGTGTAGACCACGTGCCAAAGGTCTTCAGTTCAAGATGGAAGAAGCATGGATCCCTAAAGAACATGGAGGAGAAAGACCAAGTAGACCCACTGGATTCACATCAGACAGTGATAAGAGTAAGAAACCAACCTTTAATGTGGTAAGCCATTGAGAATTTGGGGTTATTTATTACAGAAGTTGTGGTACTTTCCCGTGGGTACCTGCAGGCACTTTCTCCTTCCCACCTGCTACCTGATGAGGCTTGCTAATCAACCCGCTTGCTTTCACCATCAGAAATTATCTTGCTTTTATATTAGCTTCTTCTTTTATTATTTGTCTCTTCTCCTTAGAATGCAAGCTCTGAGTGTGGGAACACTAGCTTTTTTCTCTCCTGCTAAATACCTAGTGCTAAAACATGGTAGGTTCCCAATACAATGAGTGAATAAATGAACAAACAAACAAAATTTCCTTCTCTTCATCCAAAGAGCTGGTCAGCAAGTTTTACCAACTGTATTTCTTAAATATCTCTCCCACGTGTTCCTTCCTCTCCATCACCTGTGACTACGTTAGTTCCAGCCCTCACTTTTTCTTGCTTAGGTGAGAAAACAGCCTTCTGGTCTACCTATGGCTGCCCTAGCACTCTATCTTCCCTTCTCTACGTCACCACCAGATGGACTGAAACACAAAACTAATCATGTCCCTGCTCTGCTTAGAGCTTTCCCAGGACTCCCCATGGTCTATACTAGGCAAGATCTGATGCCCTGAACGTGGTATAAAAGGCCCTCTGAAAAATGGTTCTGATGAACGTAGGGGCAGGACAGGAATAAAGATGCAGACGTAGAGAAAGGACTTGAGGACACGGGCGGGGGGGCAGGGAAGCTGGGATGAAGTGAGACAGTAGCACTGACATATATACGCTACCAAATGTAAAATAGATAGCTAGTGGGAAGCAGCCGCATAGCACAGGGAGATCAGCTGGTGCTTTGTGACCACCTAGAGGGCTGGGATAGGGAGGGTGGGAGGGAGACGCAAGAGGGAGGGGATATGGGGATATATGTATACGTATAGCTGATTCACTTTGTTGTACAGCAGAAACCAACATAACACCGTAAAGCAATCATACTCCAATAAAGATGTAGAAAAAAAAAAGAAAGGTCCTCTGTGACCTGGGCCCGTTCTTGTTCTCGGCACCCTCCTGCCCCACTTCCTACCTCACCCTCTCTCTGCTCCAGTTAAATCGAACGATCTGCATTACTCAAATATTCCATGCTTCTTTTTTAAAAAATTAACTTTTTACTTTAGAATAGTTTCAATTTACAGAAAAGTTGAAAAGATAGTACAGATGTATCTGTATATCTGCACATAGGCTTCACACAGTTTCTCCAATTATTAGCATCTTACATTACTTTGATACATTTATCACACGATTAATGAATCCATATTGATATATTATTAACTAACATCCATACATTATTCAGGTTTCCTTCGTTTCACCTAACGTCCTTTTTCTGCTTCAGGATCCCATCCAGATCCCAGAGTACAATTAGTTTTCACGTCTCCTTCGACACCTCTTGGCTGTAATAGTTTCTCAGGCTTTCCTAGGTTTTGATGATCTTAAGATGTACTGGCCAGGTGTTAAAGTGTCTCTCAGTTGGGATCTGTATGATGTTCTTCTCATGATTAGACTGGGGGTGTGGGTTTTGGGAAGGAAGACCACAGAGATAAAGTGCCCTTCTCACCACATCTTATCAAGGGTACTTGCTACCAACATGACTTACCGTGATATGGACCCTGATCACTTGGCTAAGGTCGTGTTTGTGTGGTTTCTCTACTGTAAAGTCACTACTCCACTCTCCTGTCCTCCTGAACTCTCCTCTTGAGAAGGACACCCCTGTGGACATCACTAGGACACCTCCTTAAGGCAGAGTGTCTACAAAAATTATCCGGAATGCTTCTCCAAGGGAGATTTGCCTTCTCCCTCATTTATTAATTTATTCAACTGTTTATCTATATCAGTATGAACTCGTGCATATTTATTTTATACTCTGTGCTATAATCAAATACTGCTTTGTTGATTTTGTTGTTCACTCGTTGCACCTTTGTCCACTGGAAGCTCTTTCCATGGGTTCCTGTGCCCCTTAGCCATACCCCCATCATTTTGTTAAGCACATCCTTAGTTCATGTTCTTGGCGTGACAAGACATTCCAGGCTCATCGGCATATTGCTGCCCCAGCCCTAAAACCAGCATGTCTCCAGGGAGTCTTGGTTCCTCTTACTGGAGAAGGGTATTGGAAATGAAGACGCGTGCACTGCGCCCACCCAGTGGCCTTCTACCTCCGTGCTTCCTTCGCGGGCCGCCTCTCTCGCAACCCCTACTCCCTGCGAAATACGTCTTCGTTATCTTCAAGGCTCAGCGCAGGTACCTCTTTTAACAGGGAAACCTCTCTGCCTTAGCTCCAAGGTGGAGGGTTGGGTCCTGCTCTGCTGTCACACGAGCCCCTTTTGCACTGCATTGTACTGAAGTCCATCTGTTTGTTTCTTCCACTGGCTGAGCTGCCTTTGGGCACAGACTCTGTTTTCAGCTTCTAAGAAAGAATCCGACTCAGAGAGGCCCTACCACTAGATATTTCTTTTGGCAAATGCATTCATAAATGCCTAACTAAATACTTTGGTGTTCTTCATGGACCTTGCTGAGACTAGTGAACAGTGTCATCCCTAGAAGCACCTCCCAGAAATGCCTGAGCTACAAACTAATGAATTTGCTTAATACGAGAATCAAGCCAGGGTGCGGTATTATGGGAGGAAAGCTGGGCATAAACCAACCATACTCTTAGGACAGTACAAATCTGAGACTAATCACACTACATGTCACCAGCAACATCTTTCTTTTATAATTTTTCTGGTAGATAAAAGTTTGAGAAAATGACACTAAACCAAGAATAAAAGTCTGAATGGTGTATGAAAGAAAAGGCCAGTGGTGACCAACAGGTGGTTCCAGACCTGACAGATTCCCAAAGGCAGCATGAGAGTCCTCAAGCTCTTTCCTGTAGTTTCAACAACCTGGCAGACAGCATAGCCTAATTACATCATTAAGTGTCTGCATCTGGCCAGGTTATAACACTCTGGGTGGCAGGCCTGGATAGCACACTGGTTAACAGTTGGTAAACACAGTTATGTGTGGCTTTGATGGATGAACAATGAGGCAATAACTAGTCACTCAATAAATCCAGTGGGTAGATAAAACTATTTCAAAGTGTAGAGAGCCCTTGGGAAGCTTTTCTACTTTCTCATTTCAAAGAAATGATAATATGTGGGATTAAAGATTTTGCGTGAGTGATGGTGGGTACGCCCATCTAGAAGACAAGAAGCCTATTCTAGAATCCTACAGCAGAATCCCTTCCTTCACCCTTGCTGTCTGCTTCCTTACATTACTGCCCAGTACTGGAACACATCTTATCAGAGCACCAACTTAGAGTGATTTGCCAGCCCCAGAGGTGATCTTAATGTTCAAAGTCCTGTGGATACTGTGGACGGGGCAGTATCTTGTAGGGTCACAAGCTCTGTCTTGGCATCAGAAGACCTGTGTACAAGACCCATTCTGCCTTGCAGGCCAGGTGGCCTGATGTATCCCACGGGCAACCAGAGCCTCAACTTCCTCGCTACAAAAGGAAAGGATGGATAGGGGGGTCTTTCCAAAATCTAAATTCTCCATAGCTATGCCTTTATGAGGCTTTCTGAGAACGAGCTTGCTCATTTACTGCATCAAGCTTGCATTCCTAGGATCCTGAAGCAGCAATTGAACACTCTGGGGCCATGTGCTAAATGGTACCTCTGAGGAGTGAACTCTGAAATGAGCCCGACAAACCTAGGAACAGTGTGGTGAATTTGCAGGGTTCAGGGAGGGTTGGAGACCTGTGCTCAACTTTCGAAGTCATTTCCCAGCCTACCATCTTGGGCTCTTTCTTTCCTCAGAAGAAAGAAAATAACTCACAAGAGAAGAGATTATGTAGCACCAAATGAACTCCTGCTAATTAGAATCCTCTAATGTTCCTGGGCGTTACTAAAAGAGAAAGAATGAACTTCTAAAGAGCAGTCTGAATTCAAGCAAACTTCCAGCAAGCTAATCCTCCTACTGCCAGCTGAGAATACAGATAAAGCACAATCTGAAAGAGAAAAGGAAGGAGGGGAGGGGAAAAAAGAAAGGGAGAGGTGTTCTACTGCCAGAATATTTGACTGCTAACTTCAGGAAGAACAAGGTTATAGGAACAGCCTGCTTCTGCCCATGGATTTAGCTAGATTTCTAAGTACAAAGAGAGCACTTTGTTACAATGGGAATGGAAATATATCATACTAGAGAATCCACCCAAGGGTAAATAAATAAATAACTACAGAGGAACACGAAATCTTTGAAAGCCAATAAATAACAATAGGAACCAAAAACATTTTAAAAATTGGTCAGAATGGTTAACACTACAACAGGATGAACTCCCCTAAGATAACAATAAAGTAATTACTTCTTCAAAGCTGGTTTTCCAAACTTCTGCAGGAGCTAGAATGATATGCAAGAGCTCACCCACGTGGCCTCAGGAATCCCTACAACAGTCCAGAATCTCATTTTCAACCCTGTTGTCTAACTTGATATCACCAACCTAAACATACATCTTCTTGTTCATGAGCTTCCTGGAGCAACAGTCAGGAGGCCACACTGCATCTCAAACTGCCCTTGAATGGACCATCAGAATGTGTCAACTGATTAACCCCTGGCTCTTGGCATTTACGGATTTCACAGTTGTAATTTTAGCCACCCCATCCAGCAGGAGTTCCTAAATGCTTCAGACAGTGGAAATGCATGGCTTTTTTTTTCCCCCCCCTGAGGCTTGAATTTTAATCACATTTGCTGAGCTACAGATGGGTCTGAAGACATCTAGTGAGGGAGGAAATATGATGGTTAAGTGCCCGCTTGACTAGGCTATGGTACCCAGTGTTCAGTCAAACACCTGTCTAGATGTTGCTGTGAAGTGTTTTTCAGGTGTGATTAACTTTTAAATCTGCAGACTCTGAGTCAAGGAGATTGCCCTCCACAGTATGGGTGGGTCTCATCCCACCAGCTGAAAGCTTTAGTAGAAAAAAGACTGAGCTCCCCTGAGCAAGCAGCAATTCTGCCAGCAGATGGCCTTTGGACTTGAACTACCACTCTTCCCTGGGCCTCCAGCCTGCCAGTCTGTCCTGTAGATTTTGGACTTGTCAGCTTCCATAATCTCAGGAGCCAGCTCCTTAAATTAAGTCTTTCTGTCTCTGTCTCTCTGTCAGTCTCTGTCTCTCTCTACACACACACACACACACACACACACACACACACACACACACACACAAATACACACACATCCTTACATATGCATATCCTATTGGTTCTGTTTCTCTAGAGAACCCTGACTAATACAGGGAATAACCAGACCTCACCTCCTCAATCTTGTAACTAAACAGTTTAGGAAACTAGATCTTTCCTGACCATCTTGACCTCTGCCTGAAAACCCTAGTAACAGAGAAGTCACCACCTCATGAAATCTGGAGGAGCTGTCAAGAAAGTTTCCTCTTAGACTTGGTGAAATATGCCTCCCTGTTATCTGGTCTCGATTCCAGTTCTGGCAGACGCGTGCCGCGCAGTTCCTCTGGGCCAAATGGAAGCCTGCTCCCACCTGGTCAGGTTGGAACATGAACCAGATGGAAGCTGATTTTGGTCCTCTTTCATCTTCAAATATCTAGCTGCCATTCCTTGAGTTACCAATGGAATTGATGCATGCAACTGATCCCTCTCCAGAAAGACAGCATGTAATCACTGTAGGTCAATGAGGAAATTATATTAGAAAGGAAAAAAAAATAGAACCTTAAATAAATTTACAGAAAAAAATTTTTAATTTCCCAAATGACACCCTGGACCATACTGCCAACGTTAAGTTCTGTGTCAAAGAAAGGTGAACTAAAATGAATTTTTGGCAGAGATGCTGTATCACTGCTTCTTATGACTGACCTTATGAACAAACACGGGAAGGCGAGGTCACGAGGATGGATCTAGAGATCTCTGACCAGATTCAGTGGTGTGTCTGCACCAGTCCCATGGCTGCTGGTATTTCTCTATCTTCCCAGTACCTGGTACAGTAATGCCTGGACGGAAAGGGCAATGTCGTGGGGTCTTTGCGTCCACTATTACACTAAGCTGACCCTTGCACATGGTAAGAAATGTGGAGGGAAGGAAAGATAGAAGGAGGGGAAGAGAAAGAATACACGGGTAGGAGAGACGGGAGACAGCCAGCAAAGAGCAATCAGGAGGATCTCTTCCACTACTGCTTCCTGTGTTTCTGGCCACACCCCCCCGAGAGCCAGCGGAATGGACGAGGTGGAGTAGCTGTGGCTTCAGAGACACCAGGCTAGGGCTTCTTAACTCCTATGCCACAGACTCCTCTGGCAAACTGAGTCAGCCTATGGACTCTTTTCCGGAATAAAGTTTTTAACCTCTTGAAAGAAAGCACATAGGATTACGAAAGAAATCCATTTTATTGAAAGTCACTGATCAAATTACTAAAAAGTTCTAGAGCACAATCATATATGTACTTATCTATGAATGTATTCAACAATAAGATCTTGCAGAGGCCCCCATAAGTACTCCAATTTTGGAGTACTGATTAATATAAAAAATACCTTCAACTAATATAATGTGACATGAAAATGTTATTTCTGTTGGTAACAAAGCCATGGCTGCTGTGCATTCCAATGTAGTGTTTGCAAACAGCCAAAATGAAGGAAATACTAAATTTCAGTCTGAATTTGGCAAAATAGATCCTGTCTTCCATCTCCCGCCCAATGCAGGTTCCCTTTTCCCATGAATTCTTTCCACGGATGCCTTGGTTGAGGTTCCCTGCACCAGCCAAAGTCAGATCTGATTGAGGAAGACGGCTAAAAGCCGGCAGTGTATGGAAGTTTTTTTGGCTTAGAAACCATTTATTCTATCTTTACTAGCCCGTCAGGCGACAGAATAGTTTGTCTAGCACCCTTGCAATCCTCTGCCCCTTCGTTTACAGCACAAAGTGTGAAAGAATAAAATGGATTGAGTGAGCGGGCTTGGTGGGATTTTATAGATATTTGACTTGTAGGATCTGAGAAGAATTTTTGGAATAGCAGCAAGTATGTAGCAGGAAGGAAGCCAAACGTCACTACATCCTTCCTTCTGGATGTAAGGGAAGAAAAGCACCTCAGACTATACACACACAATTCAGAGGGCTGACCAGATCTGTAAGCAAACTCATAAACAAACAAACAAACATTTGTGCCAATGATCTCAGCTCACTATGGTAACTCCAATTTCTTATCAATTTCTCACAATGAAGACTGTTTTGTGAAGGGTAGCAGTTTCTGTGAACTGCCTCGCATATGAAATTAACATAAATCTCACAGAGTACCATGAATTCCTCATGTAGCTGAACCCCTAAAAGGGAGGGTTGTTCAGTAAACTGCGCAATTCTGGTGCTCATGTGTATAATTATTCAGCAAAGCTGGAGAAGGCAGCTGGGAAGGACGTTACACTCCCCAGAGGCAGACCAGGGAGTGAGTGGTAATTTCTTTGCCCTGATGAAAAAGACAGAAAGCAATTTTAGATTGGGATAAGCAAATTAAAAGAAAATTCTGGTTTAGAGGAGCCCAGGATGATGGCATGCTCTGCTCTTAGCCGGTGTGGGTACAGTCACCAACTGAATGGAATTATGAGTGTGGCGCTTGAATCAACTTGAAGGTGAACTAAATTGATAACAAGTATCTAAGAAAATTAAATTCCACAAGCATCTGCCAACACAGAGTCGCCAGTGGCATCTAGCTTGGAAGGCTGGAGTGTTCTGCAAAACACATCTAAAAAAATAAAAGAGAGGAAACCTGTGTCATTTCCTATTCAAACGCCTCCGCTTCCTTCAAAAATTAAATAGAATGGTTCTGGGGTGCTTTTGTTCAACAGACAGGAATGTGGGGACTCCTACAGAAAGAGACCCATGTTTCAGTGAATTTCAGTAGCACATAAACAACGGTGATGTTAAAACAAAGACAAATACTGTTTAGAATATTTACCTTAGGTAAACAGTATAGGCAAGTGATATGATATTCAAAAATAAACTGTTACCCTTTCACCTCCATTAAGAACTAAATGAAGGTTTTCTTCCTATCCCCCCCCCCCCAATCTTGTCATCAGAAACTGGGAAGAGAAATTTACCAGGCAGATTTCAGGAGTCTGGAGTCACAGTTTGGAGATGGCTGAGAGCAGATCTGACAGAAGGACTCCTACAGGTGCTGGGTGACAGCCAGCAGTGGCTGCAGAAGCCAGGGCCATCCTCGGGAACTCACAGGAGTGGGCAAAGGTGGCACTGCCAGCCACTCCTCCAAGATAGGCTGGAAACTTCCTCAACACCTGTCTCTGTCTCATTACAAGAACCGCAGAGGCCGGAGCAAGGGGAGCGGGTGGGCAGGGCAGCAGAGATGAATAAAGCACGTTAACACGGAAGCTAAGAAAGGACTGCCTTTCCGTAGTCCAGAGGAAAGGGGACTTTATAGCCGTCTCCACAAACAGACAGCTCTAACCCAGAGGATGGAGAGGAGAGAAGAGAAGAAAAATGCTGGAAACACGCTCCTTTTGCTCAGAACGTACAGTCCTAAAAAGCGACATTTCCAGGGAAAACACTACTGCTGGTGCATCATGAACAAGTGCCTGGAACGGTATTTTGGCTTCGGGACACCTGGCTCCTGGTAGCACGTGTCATCCCGACTTTGCCACCTGGAACCGTGCCGTCCTCCATCGGCATTTACAGAATGACCAGCACGGGATCTGTGAACAGAAAGCTGCTTGCTTTGGGGGAGGAACCGAACAAGTGAGAAAGAACAAGGATGGAGAGAAGAAAGGGCATCCCCAGCCACTCTCCAATTCAAAAGCAACCACAGCCCCTGGCGTCTGCTGCTAGAACTCTGGAATCCAGAAGACAGAGAAAATAATTCTTAATTTAATAATTCTCAATTATCAACTGTGAATGATTAAACCTGACCTTTTCTTAAATATGTTCATCTATTTAGTCCTAATCTGGGAATGCCTCTCATCCCCAAACTGAATTCCTCATAAAACCACACGTGAGAAGGCATGTTAAGAAACATGCACCCCAGTGTTCATAGCGGCACTATTTACAATAGCCAAGACATGGAAGCAACCTAAATGTCCGAGGATGTGGTACATATATACAATGGAATTCTACTCAGCCGTAAAAAAGAACGAAATAATGCCATTTGCAGCAACATGGATGGGCCTAGAGAGATTATCATACTAAGTGAAGTAAGTAAGACAGAGAAGGACAAATATCATATAATATCACTTACAGGTGGAATCTTTAAAATGATACAAATGAGCTTATTTACAAAACAGAAACAGACTCACAGCCATAGAAAACAAACTCATGGTTACCAAAGAGAAAGGATGGGGGAGGGATAAATTAGGAGTTTGGGATTAACAGTCACACTACTATATATAAAATAGACAACAAAGACCTACTGTTAGCACAGGAAACGATATTCAATATCCTGTAATAACCTATAATGGAAAAGAATCTGAAAAAGAATACATTCATATATATAAACTGAATGACTTTGCTGTACACCTGAAACATTGTAAATCAACTATACCTCAATTAAAAAAAAAAAAAGAAAGCATCTTACAGGATCAAATGGACCCCATGGACATATTCCTGGGGAATCCGTGATTTTAATACAGTAGGTTTTAAACATTTTTATACTTTCATTTTTATGATAATCTTTAAAATAATAATGAAAGCGTATTCAGAGCACCTCAGTGACCACTCGTTAA
Source organism: Lipotes vexillifer (assembly GCF_000442215.2). Lineage (NCBI taxonomy): Eukaryota > Metazoa > Chordata > Mammalia > Artiodactyla > Lipotidae > Lipotes > Lipotes vexillifer. The sequence continues at coordinate 2,472,390 of NW_006794028.1, read as the reverse complement.
CCAAAAGCTTCAAAAGGCCGCATTTACATCTGAGTTCATGCTCTTGTGGATTCCAAGCTGTACTACTCCTTCCATAGCTGCTTTATCAGTTTGCTGAGAGCAACAGAACCAAAGCAAGCATGACACCCAAGAGGACAGTCACACACACGCAGAGGCCAATCCACACCTGCAGCAGCTCCCATCCCACTCAGGGTAAAAGGCCCGCTCTCCTGGCCCTTATTACTCCCTCTCTGATCTCAGTGTCCACTCCTGCCCCTCCGTCCTTCTGCTACAGCCAAGCTGGCCAGCTTCCTCAGAAGCGGGAGTCCTCATGGTCGGGGCTTCACGCAGCTCTTTCCTCTGCCCGAAATGCGACTCCCTCACAAAGCCATGTGACTCATTCACCTCCACAACTTTGCTCAGGCATCCCCTTCTGAGTTTATGTAAAAGCACCGCCCTCATCTTCCCAGCATTTCAATCCCCGCTTCTCCTGCTCGATGTTCTCTTTCCATAGCACTGACCTTCTAACTTCTTCGTTGCTGCGCTCGAGGCGAGCGGGGGCTACACTGAGGGGCGCGGGCTTCTCATCGTGGTGGCTTCTCTTGCTGTGGAGCACAGGCTCTAGGCGCGTGGGCTTCAGCAGTTGTGGCACGCAGGCTCAGTAGTTGTGACTCACAGGCTCTAGAGCACAGGCTCAGTAGTTGTGGCTCGGGCTCAGTAGTTGTGGCTCGCAGGCTCTAGAGCGCAGGCTCAGTAGTTGTGGCGCACGGGCTTAGTTGCTCCGCGGCATGTGGGATCTTCCCGGACCAGGGCTCGAACCCGTGTCCCCTGCATTGGCAGGTGGATTCTTAACCACTGCGCCACCAGGGAAGTCCCTCACCTTGGTTTCTAATACTACTCTCCAATAAAAGGAACTAGGGCTCCTTGGAGAAATGGCTAATTCTAGGACTAGGGCAGGAAACATATGAAATGTGCCCTGGGATGTCTTGTAGTATCAGGAAGGAAGGAAACAGTCAAAACAAAACGATAACAAAAATCCCACCCACAAGACGGAGGTGAGTCAAAGTGACACAGAGACTACCTGAAGGAACTCCTGATGGACCAAGTGCAACAATTTGGGCAAGCATATAAAGAGTGCTGGATTGTAACCCAAAGCATAAAATAAATATCCGAGTCCATTCATAACTGACTGAATAAATAAATAAACAGGGGAGGAGAGACCATTCTGCCTTGAAGAAGAAACCCAAATGATTTATGCAGACACTCAACCTTCAAGGAGATGGAACACAACTCCCCGCTACATATGTGAGGGTTAAGCATGGTGATGTCTTTCCAAAGAGGCTGGTACGGAAATGGGGTGAGGGGCAACTCTGCACAGGGGAAATGTGATCAACATTACCTCGGCCAGGTGACCAAGGCCAATATATACAGGGCAACGTTATGTTGGTGGCATGTCCTCTTGACGCGATGTGATGGAAATGGCCTGTATGGTCTTCTCCAAACCCACAGCCCCAGTCTAATCATGAGAAAAACATTAGAGAGATCCCCACTGAGGGGCAGTCTACAAAATACCTGCCTGGTCGTCCTCACAACTGTGCAGGTCACCAAAAACAAGGAAGATCCAAAAAACTGTCACAGCCAAGAAGAGTCTTAAGGAGACGTGACAACTAAAGGTAATGTGGTGTCTTGGATGGGATCCCGGGACAGAAAAAGGACATTTGAGTAGAACTAAGGAAACATGAATAAAGTGTGGACTTTATTAATAATAAAGTATCTGTCCTGGTTCATCATCGTGACTAACGTAACACACTGACGTATGGTGTTACTCATAGGAGAAACTGCGTCTATGAGAACTCTGTATACTGCCCAATTTTTCTGTAAATCTCAAACTCTTCCAAAATAAAATGCTTATGTAAGTAAGATGGAGAGACGCGAGACTATCTTTTCATGCAGACGTCACTGACAGACAGGCTGAAAACCCTACGGCCAGGAGCCCAACTGGTCCCCAGGCAGAGGCTGGTCCTCCTACAGAAAGAGACAATGCCTGCTTCTCAGCATTTGGAGCAAACTCATTTAAAGTGGTTTGCCACCCTCCCACTGCTCTTACCAAGCCTTTAGAAATTTAGGACAGCTTGATGATGACAGCCAGCAGGGCAGATGACGGACACACCAAAACGGACAATCAGTCAGGGATTATCTCCCCCAAGATGGGGGATCGGGGGATTGATTCAGGGCATTTCAATACATACAGCCGCACGCAGAATGTAACCAAGCTATGGTTCTGCCATCTTCCTTGCTAAACTCTTTTCTTTTCCACTGAATGGAAGAAAGATTTCTTAAACTGTAGGACCTAGAGAAAATTGACTACCAGCAGTAATAATATCTTTACTGCATCAGTCATACTCGTGAAAACCTCTGTAAGGCTCAATTCTCTTGAGTGTAAAATGGGGATGGTACCCACCTCATTTATCTGCCACGGTGATTGTGAGAGAAGAGGGACTATGGAGGTAAAGACACCTGGAGTCTGATAAAGCACAAAACAAATGAAAACTTTCAATGGCATGACTGGCAAAAATGATGCCAAGAGCCATTCATTCAATACTGGAAATCCAATTTCCAATACCTGTGGCTTGACAGAGGAACAGAATGTAGTACTGCCTTATCTATATTTTCTGGAGCTTATCCAGAAAGTGCTGCTTATTTAGCAAGTGGTGTCTGAGGAGAGGGATACCACATGCATTTACTGACTTCCCCGTTTCATTAAGAAAATGATCATGAATTTAAGATCCTGCTATGTCACCAAGCAGGACTCCACCTCTGACAGTGCAAAACCCTTTGAGGTTGGCAGATTTCTTCCTTGCTTCCCATCTTGATCGAACAGGCCAACCGCAGGCATCACCCCAAAGAAAATGGTTTTATCCAGGGCTTTGTCATGTGGCCACACGTTTTAGGGTCCAACTCCCCAGTCTGGGCTTGATTTTCAAGAAGCCAGCCTCTGCAAGGATCAAATTCTCTGAACTCCTGCCTCCAGGCTTAAAACTTGCTCCTTTTGTCTCTCCCTGAATTCAAGTATTAACCCTTCAAGGGGAATGTCGCCGTCACTGTTAAACAGTAGCAGCCATCCTCTCTTGATGCCAGTTACGGCAAAAATCGCCCAAGGAAGCAGAGCTCACCCTGAATAAAGAAATTAGCTTCCACGACAACTCATCCATTCTGGCCTGGCCCCCCTCCAGGCTCTGGCAAAGGTCTAACTGAGAAGCTCCATTTCTAAGCTCGATAATGTGCTAATTCCCTTTCCACTCTAAAAATCAGAAACAGCTGGATTTCTAAATTTCCATTTGCAGTGAATTCAGACCTTTCTTAGCTTCTGTTCCATTACTGGTTTTGGTCACAGAGGGGCACTCCACAGTTGCTTTTGGACTCTAATCCAGCAATCAACAGCATCCTCAGACGTAACAATGGCTTATAAAACCATCTCCTGTTTGACACGATGGGTGCTCCTGTGTCTTTCTTAATGATTCTTTATGGCACCTAGTACCAGGTCACACCCACCAGGATGTCATGAATACACTGTCAATTTCAGATAGGCCTGCTAACCAGCAATATGTCCCCTGCCATGCCTAAAATTGGGAACAAAAGTAGGCTATGTTCACATTAATGACAACACCAAACCTAAATCTAAAAGTGAAAGGCAAAGACTTTGATTCCATCTTTAGCTTCTGAGTTAGAAATGGTTTTTCTAACTGCATGCACTCCTATCCTAATTAACTACACGCACTCCTAATTAACTACACGCACTCCTAATTAATTACATATATGCTTATTACACCAGGAATAGGAAGCTGTTTATTCACCAAAGAAATGAAAGCAGTCCATGTTTTCTACTAAATGCATACATGAATTCCTCCCTGAGTTCCTCCCTTAGTCATTCACCGGCAGTGCTCACATTCATTTTAAAAATCTTCAAATATCCTAACTACATAGAGATCAGACTTCCTGTGATGAGTGAGTGCCTGGGGTAATTCTCATTATAAAAGGACTGCTTTAGAAGAGGAATCCTATCATATCGTAAATGTTGAACTATTCTCATTAATTTATTCATTCATTTTAATTAATCTTTAACATCTTTTGGGTTTGGTACGGTCATACTGTGAGGAACACAGAGAGAGAAAGACAACAACCCTGTCTTTGTGGATTTTAAAGTCTAGAAAGGAAATGTATGCAAATACAAATGCTGTGACACACAAACAGAGGTATGGAGGCGTGTGGGAGGGGAGCATATGAGGTCCCAGCACCTGCCTGTCAGGGGCAGCCTCCAAGCTGGGCACAAGGGGACAGAGTCTCAGTAGGCAGGAGAGAGACGGGCACTGTGGCAGCCAGAACAGGACAGGCACTGCAGACAAGAAGCAGAGTAAGCAAAGGGGGGAGAATAGCAGTGAAGGAAAACGGTCATAGCTGCTGTTCTTGCAAAATGTCTAAAGGATGCGTGGGGGCAGGTGAGAGAGGTACACAGGGCAACAAGTCCCAAAACGCATGAAAAAGAAGGCAGAGAAGAGGAAGACTGTCCCGAATCTCTGCTATGAATGGGCATCCAGAATTGGTGCTAAACCCCTATGTTCACTGCAGCACTGTTTACAAGAGTCAAGACATGGAAGCAACCTAAGGGTCTATGGACAGATGAATGGATAAAGAAGATGTGGTACACACACACACACACACACACACACACACACACACACACACACACACACATATATATACACAATGGCATACTACTCAGCCATAAAAAAGAATGAAATAATGCCATCTGCAGCAACATGGATGCACCTAGAGATTATCAGACTAAGTGAGCTCAGTCAGACAGAGAAAGACAATACCATATGATATCACTTATATATGGAATCTAAAATAGGACACAAACGAACCTTATCTATGAAACAGAAACAGACTCACAGACATAGAGAATAGACTTGTGGTTGCCAAGGTGGAGGGGCTTGGGGGAGGGAAGGATTGGGAGTTTGGGATTAGCAGATGCAAACTATTATATACAGGATGGATAAACAAGGTCCTACTGTACAGCACAGAGAACTATATTCAGTATCCTGTGATAAAACATAATGGAAAAGCATGTAAAGAAAAGAGAGAGAGAGAGAGAGAGAGAGAGAGAGAGAGAGTGTGTGTGTGTGTGTGTGTGTGTACAGCTATAACACAACACTGTAAATCAACTATACTTCAAAATAAATAGGAATTGGTGTTAAAAGTATCCTGGGGTCCACACTGTAAGCCAGTGGGTACACAGGACGCAGAGTGGAAAAAGTGAGGTCACCCCAACTTGTGCAGGAACACAGATCAAGGGGGAACCATGGCTCATGTCTACCCCATCTGTCTTCCCTCCCAGATCTGAGGCCAGGAACTGTAAGTCACATCCAAATCTCTAGCGCCTACTGTAAGGTGATAATGGAATGACAAGAAGACGAAGAGCTGCCATCTTTCATGGACACCAGGCTGAAAGGCTTTGCCTCTATCATAATCTCAGAAGGCAGGCATCACAGGCCCTATTCTACAGACAAGGAATCTACCTGGCATCCAGTAGGCTGATACTTGCTAAATATCTGTCAAATTACTCATAATTCATCATTCAGAAAAACTGGTCATTTAGGGACACATCAACAAAAACACAGTCCTTTCCACTATCAGCAGATATTGAGTTAAAATTTGTATTTATTTTTTCCAGCTCTACTGAGATATATCACTGACAAAAACTGTATATATTTAAGATGTAGATGTTTTGTCATATGTGTACATTGTGAAATGATTACCACAAGCAAGTTAATTAACATTTTTATCACCTCACATAGTTACCTTTGTGTGTGTGTGGAGAACACTTAAGAACTACTCTCCCAGCAAATTTCAAGTATATGATACAATATTATTAACTATAGTCACCACGCTGTAGATCAGATCTACAGAACTTAGCCCGCAGATCTAAAACTTTGTCCCCTCTGACCAACGTCCCCCCATTTCCCACACCACCCGGCCCCCCTACAATAACCATTCTACTCTCTGCTTTTCCAAGTTCAGCTTTCTTAGATTCTACATATAAGCGATACCGCTCGGTATTTGTCTTCCTGTGATTAGATGTTCCTTTAAATCCTGCTTCTAAAACTGTCCAATACAATAGCCACTAAGCCGTATGTGGCTATTTAAAGTAATTAAGATGAAATGAAATTTAAAACTCAGTTTCTCAATAAAACCAGCCACATTTTAAGTGTTCGGTAGTCACATATGACCAGTGACTGCCGAGCTGGGCAGTGCAGATATGGAACACTTTCATTACTGCAGAAAGTTCTTTTAGACAGCACTGCTCTATAACCTCAGATGATTTCCTAGCAGAAGAACTTTCCCAGGTAGAAAGTCACTGCCCTAGTCAGGCAGACCACCTTCTCTGAAGAGCCCTCCACCTTCTACACCCCAGTGACACTGTAGAATGTCAACAAGCAACTGTTCTGCATCTCTTCTCCATCAGGTAAAATATTCATTAAGTGCGGGGGACACAGACCAAAGTCCAACGTGATTTCTGCCCTGAAGGAGTTTACAGCCTAAAAGAGGAAGAGCTTTATGAAATAGAATTAGATGTTGTCATAGTTCCAACATATATGACGAACGATTGATATCTGAAATATGGAAACCGCCTCCATCGGAGAATGACTGAATCGTGGCATATTCATAGCACAGAATACCACAGGAGCCAGTGTACATGACTGAACCAGAATGACACACGTCAACGTGGGTAGGTCATACAATCAAAACATGGACGGGAATAATTAAATCACAGAACAATATTTCTGCTGTGGTACAAACATGAATCCATCTTAAATAAAATTAATAATAGAACCTATAAAATTTTAAATTAAATTTTAATAAAATTATAATAATAAATAATATTAATTAAAATAATAAATTAATAAAATTTAAAGACACAGAGCAATAGCATATGATGTTTGTAGATATACTTATCTACCCAGAATGTTTTTTTTTTTTTTTTTCTCCCGTTGCAGAGCACAGGCTCCGGATGCACAGGCTCCGGATGCGCAGGCCCAGCAGCCACGGCCCACGGGCCCAGCCGCTCCGCGGCACGTGAGACCCTCCCGGACCAGGGCACGAACCCGCGCCCCCCGCATCGGCAGGCGCACCCTCAACCACTGCGCCACCAGGGAAGCCCTACCCAGAATGTTTTTGTGTTTCATTAAAGACAGACCTGAAGCAAATATGAACATGTGCGCAGTGGTGCTTCACACACTGCCAACAGTTCATCTCAAATAAATAGCGTTCATGTATATGCAGGCTGCCGCTCCAGCCAGGCACAGCTCCCCGCTCCTATTCCCCCAGTTTTCAATCATGCTGTGACCCACTGCCTGATTCTCCCTCCATCTCCTTCTCACCAAACCATCCTCTGTTGTTAGAAACGCTAGTTGCAAATCCTTACTACACTAACCTGTGTATCTGGCTCTGTCCTGTAGGAAAAAATGTGTACATGGGAATGTTTTAGATATATTTTTAGTACTGAGTGCTACACTATTTATCTCATATTGTCCACTAGTAATGATGAGGATAGTGGTGATGATGATGATGGTGACGGTGATGATAGTGATAATGGGTAATATTTATTGGGCATTTATTGTGTGGCTGGTACTGTGCTACGCATATTAGCTTGTTTAATCCTCCCAATGACTTGTGAGGTAGACCACTCTATTCTTACAGATGTGAGGTTTGTAGAGATTAAGAAATCTGCACAAGAGCACACAATGAGAAAGTGAAAGCACAGGGACCCAAACCAAGGTGAGCTGTCTCCAGAGCTGGCTTTCTTCCCATTAGCTTTGAAGTACTTTTATACTTGGAGGATTTTTTTAAGAGCTTGAAGGACCTTAGAAATCACCTCTTTGAAAATCTTCCATTTCAGAGAGAAGGAAATTGAGGCCCAGGGAACTGTCTTTTCCAAAGTCACAAGGGAGGTAGTGGTCGAGCCTGGGATACAACCCAGTCACTTAGTTCCCATGAGGTACTTTCTAATTTATACCAGGAAGACTCTCCAGCCACAATATTTGACTGCATCATGGGAAGAAGAGAAAGAAAGCTATAAAGAGGTCTGATGAATTCCCCTTGGGGCTGAGCAGTCTCTTCAAACGAAAGCCAAGAAAGGAGTAAGGCAGATTTGTTTCTGTTCTGGATCACAACTTAACCAGTGTCTAGTGGTCTCAGAAAATGGGCCGTGTGCCCATGAGGGTTAACTAATCCACACCACATTCTGCTATATTTATAGAGAGGCTGACAAGTATTGTGGTTAAGAGTTTGCACGCCAGAGTTACATCAACCTGAGTGTAAATTCTTACCCTACCTCTTATGACATCTGCCATCTTGGATAACCTTCCTCATCCTCAGTTTTCTCATCTGTAAAATGGGCATATAAGAATACATGCCACAAAATGCTCTTATAAAGTTTCAAAGATCAGGCCTGGTCCACAGTGAGGGCCATCAAAGTTTATCTATCATTACTATGAATAGCATCACTACTAACTTCTCCACTGGCCTGTCTCTCACTTAGTCCTGTCTCGGTGGCCTGTCTCTGCAATGGCACTGGGAATAGGTGCTGATGCCGCGGCAAGATAAACCCACCGGAAGTAGCAAGTGTTTCCCATCTGTCAGGGATGTGGCCTTTGACTCCACTTCTCCAAATTCATGGTGACAATTAAATACCCTGCGCCCCCATTGCCACAGAGAAGCACAATTACTTTGTATTTGTCACCCTGGTAACCAGGCAACTGACAGTCTTTTCACACAATAAACATGTTGCAAATGCTTCACTCTGATTCATTTTAGCAGGCAGCCAGTTGGGCAGCTGAGTCATCTGTACTTCCTGAGAGGTACAATTAGGGACCATGGTTTTTATTAGAACCACTCATCATTCCCCAGGTATCAGGCTAAGCTGAGAACAGAGGCAGAATCCCCAGTGCACATGAACTCTACACGGTCCCAGGGCCTAGGAGTAGAGCTTTTCAGGAGGTGGTGTGTTTTTGAGAATGAACGCTGGACCAGACTTCAAAAGACTGGCTCTGCCCCACACTGAGCCATATGATCTTAGACAAGTCATTTAATGGCCCGGGTCTCCGTTTCCTTACCTGTGAAACAAGGGTGTTAAAGTAGAGAACCTCTTGGGACTTCCCTGGCAGTCCAGTGGTTAAGACTCTGTGCTCCCAGTGCAGGGGGCCCAGGTTCGATCCCTGGTCGGGGAACTAAGATCCCCACATGCCACATGGTGCGGCAAAAAAAAATATTCATAAAAAAATAAAAATAAAGTAAGCTACCAAAAAAGGTAGAGAACCTCTCAAAGAGTCTCTTAGCCCTCAATCTCTGTGATTAAATAACAATGGCTGTTTGCATGGGAAAAACCCATTCCCTCACAAAGGATGCCCTTCACATTTAAAAGAGATTTTTGATCAACCTATTATAAACAAACCCATGACTTTTAGCTGGTGGGTCGGGGCTTCAAAGCAGGTCCTCCACAAGGTTGAAGATGGGAGATCTTCAAATCCATCACATTTCGTCCTCTTCCAGGGTGGACTCCGACCTCTACCACCAGTCCAGAAAGACGGATCAAGCAGCGCTCACTGGAGTTGGGTGATAGGATCAATTGTATCCTTTGGACTTCCTTTTTCTTTCCTTTGAAGTTAGTGGCAGGCTTTGATGAGCTCAGAACTCCCCGTGTGAATAGCAAAGGGCGCAGCAGACAAGGCACGGGCACGTCAAACTTGTTCGAATGACGAAATGTATTAGTGGACACGTCTACAGCACGGGGAGCGAAGCTGTGGGAAACATTCTCGGCGCTTCCACAGGAGCCCAGACAAGCCTCCCTCTCACCTTCCTTCCTTCCTCCTCTTCTCTCCGTTGCCCCAGCCCCACCCCACATGCCCTGTTTTCCAAGAAGCTCTTGCAAACCCCTTGCTATGCTGTCCACCTATCCAGACTCTTGTAAGAATAGCTGCATAACTGGATTGTCCAAGATGGGCTCCTATACCAAATAAAATAGTATTTACTTATTGTTTTTACAAAGTGATGCAGTAAACAATTCTCGAGGGAAGTGAGTGGAAGAGGGGACCCTCCTCCTGCCCTCTGCCTTTTGTCCACAGACCAGTCCTTTCACATTTTTGTCCAAAGAGCACCCTGGCCTCCTGTGTCAGGAAGGTCCCTCACCTTCCTGCGAATGAAATGTCCGCTTCTGGTCTTCCATAGACTTTACCAATTCCTTCCTTTACTCTCCTCAGTAGTCCCAGCTCTTATCAGTACAATGAAAGCTTTAGCAATTAGCTATTAAACATTTAAAGGGAAGAGCTGTTGTTTTTCTTCCTATCGGGAGAATGAACAGATAGACTTTTTTATTTTCTTCAGTCTGGTTCTCCAAAAAAAGAATTTGAAGTATTTCATTAAAATATATAATGCAGTAGTATAATATTAGATAGATATGGTGATTAAAGCAATGAGAAAATAGTAATAATATATTTTTAAAGTAGCTACAGGCAAGGTTTATCCCTCCAAATTGCATGCTGAAAGAAGGTTCCCAGAGGGTTGTAAAATATGGATTACATTAGTTGCTGAGCTTTGTGGTGGCCAGAGCAAAAGGAGAAAGTATAATTAGTTAAAAGATTCATAGAGTCTAAAAGTAAAAAACAAGTCAGCCCAACGTTTCCTTAAAGATATTCTATTTATAAGGGAGCTGAATGGTGTGGCAAAGTCCATAGCTTTCCGACGGAAGAGCACAACCCAGGGGTGAAAGTTGGCAACAAAATTCTACCTCTTCAGCTCACTCTAGTGGCTCCCGGAGGATTCCAAGGCCACGATAGGGCTCTGTTCCCAAGAAAGAAGGGCACAGCTCTCCAACATGAGTTTAGGGTAAGAGGTGGGACATTTGTCTTCTCTCTTTGGGAGAGCCACATTATTTAGCACAACTCAGCTTTTGAAAAAGTAGGGCATCCGAGAGTTCAAGATACTAGGTGTCCAGTTTTACCACATGTAACCGGGTCCACATGCCATGTCACCATTATCACCATCAACATTTCATAATTATTAATAGATGTCAGTTACTGAGCATTTCTCTAGGCATTTAATTAAATACTTTAATATACTGTGTATATATTATTTGGGTTGAGGATACAGAAAACTGGATGCTAACTTTCCCACCTTCACATTGCTAGTAAGTAACAGAGCTGAGATCTGAATCTAGCTCAGTCTCCTCCCAACCCTTGGCTTTAAACTCAGTCTTCATTTTTTAATTTAGTTCAGACACCCCTAAAACTAAAAATGAAATTTGAGCATGCCCTCCCATGATATGCATATCACTTAAAAATTTATATATGTTAATAAATGAATAATTATGTCCACTGTAAAACTGCTAAAACATATATTTTAAGGCTAAAGATGAAATAAACATTTAAGTTTTCAAAAATTTATTACCAGTACAATATTTCGCTGTCACTAACATTGTGAACAATATATCATTTTTTTTAAGTCTTGGTTTACTACTTTATGACGCCATAATCCAAGATCTGATTATAAATTAAGTTTACTTTGACAGATACTCATCACTAAAATATGGTGATAAAAATGCAGTATGTCTTTGTTCTTATTAAATGACATTCATTTTTCAATCTTTGC